>NW_027259291.1:0-2500 GCF_045791955.1 Oncorhynchus clarkii lewisi | reverse complement strand
TACTCCCTCTCTCCTACTCCCTCTTTCCTTCTCTCCTACTCCCTGCCTCCTTCACTAACTACTCCCTCTCTCCTACTCTCCCTCTCCTACTCCCTATCTCCCTCTCTCCTACTCCCCCTCTCCTTCTCCCTCTCTCCTTCTCTCCTACTCCTTCTCTCCTACTCCCTCTCTCCTTCTCCCTCTCTCCTACTCCCCTCTCCTTCTCCCTCTCTCCTTTTCTCCTACTCCTTCTCTCCTACTCCCTCTCTCCATCTCCTTCTCCCTCTCTCCTTCTCTCCTACTCCCTCTCTCCTTCTCTCCTACTCCCTCTCTCTCTCTCTCCTACTCCCTCTCTCTCTCTCTCTCCTACTCACTCTCTCCCTCCTACTCACTCTCTCCCTCATACTCCCTCTCTCTCTCCTACTCCCTCTCTCTCTCTCTCCTACTCCCTCTCTCTCTCTCCTACTCCCTCTCTCTCTCTCCTACTCGCTCTCTCTCTCTCCTACTCCCTCTCTCCTACTCTCTCTCTCTCTCTCTCCTACTCCCTCTCTCTCTCTCTCTCTCTCTCTCTCTCTCTCTCCTACTCTCTCTCTCTCTCCTACTCTCTCTCTCTCTCTCTCTCCTACTCTCTCTCTCCTACTCTCTCTCTCTGTCTGTCTCTCTCTCTCCTACTCTCTCTCTCTCTCTCTCATACTCTCTCTCTCTCTCTCTCTCTCTCTCTCTCCTACTCCCTGTCCTCTCTTTCCTTTCCTTTCTTTCCACAAGCATTTTTATTGAATACGATCAACACTTTTTAGTACTTTATGTACATTTCTTCAGATTTAAAAAAACAACAACATGCCAATATTTGGCTAATTGATTGACCCATACAGTAACTATGGTCTGTATTTTATAAGTGCATTTATTTTATGTAGTATTTAATCATATGATTGTATGAGAACGTGTGAGCCAGAGGAAAAATCCTACGTCGTTCAGAATGCTGAAGAAACATTTACGTAACAATGAAACAATGTTACACTGTTTTAATGAAGCACTGTAAAACCTTTAGGAGTCACTCACTGTGATGTGTAATACAGATCGGTTTCTAAAAGGTAAAGATTGGAATGTTATAGTGAACATCCCACTGTAACTAGAGCTCGAAAGAAAGGCATTTCACTGTACTTGTGCACGTGACCTTGAAACTTGAAACAATAATTGTCTAGTGTCGTGTGTTTTATGTACTGCAATAAACCTGTCTTTGACCAGCACTGTGTGTGTCTCTCTCTCTCTCTCTCTCTCTCTGTGTGTGTGTGTGTGTGTGTGTGTGTGTGTGTGTGTGTGTGTGTGTGTGTGTGTGTGTGTGTGACATCTTTCTCCTGGTCCAGAACAGATCTATCCTGTTCATGTGATTTATACAACCCAACACATTTATAAGGTGTTAAGATCATATTGAAGTAGGTGCACTGTGTTAACAGGAACTGAGCCGTATACTATAGAGATTCACATGGCTCTGTAGGGGATATCCTGAGAGATCCTCACAAGCTATCTGATGACATCTATGGGACGTGTCCCAAATCAAATGTGCCGAATACATCAGGTATTACCTTACCTTACTACCGTGAAATGCTTACTGACAAGCCCTTAACCAACAATGGAGTTAAGAAAAAAAGTACCTAATAAACTAAAGAGAACAAAGTAACACAATAACAATAATGAGGCTATAAACAGAGGGTACCCTATCCCCTATAGCGCAGTAATGTTGCCCTGCGCCCTATGGACCCTGCTGCACTATATAGGGAGGAAGGTGACATTTTTGGATGCCGTCTTTTTGAGGTTTTATTTTAATTTGATATACTATCATGCCATTGTCTTTTCTGTGTCATTCATCTGTTTGTAGTGCCAGTCCTGTGTTACCACAACTGCCCTCTAGAGGGAGTAGATCCCCACGGTCTTCAGTCAAACCAACTTGGATGGAGATTACTGGCTCTGCAGTTTTAAGAGCCGTATATCCAAGACCACTGATTCCCAGGGTAACCCATTCAGTCAAAGAGAGCAGAAATCATTCTCAACACATTAAGGGACTAAATTCAAACTCCACCTCCCCTGTCATGGCTTTCATACTTGGGATGAATGTTTTGCTTTTCCAAAGCTGAAAGTCACACACACACACACACACACACACACACACACACACACACACACACACACACACACACACACACTCCTGACTGACACAGAATTCTCCCAGGATTGTTCCCACCAGAGCAGGCTTGAAAACAGCAAATGCGGGCCACAACTCTACTTCACCGTGTGGAATGACAGACTCACAGGCTGAGAGATGCCTCTGTCTGTTTCTGTCTGTCTGCATGCACTGTGTCTGTTTGTATATGTATGTCTGTATCTGTCTGTCTGCATGTACTGTGTCTGTCTGTATCTGTCTGTCTGCATGTACTGTGTCTGTTTGTATATGTATGTCTGTATCTGTCTGTCTGCATGTACTGTGTCTGTCTGTATCTGTCTGTCTGCATGTACTGTGTCTGTC
>NW_027259290.1:0-35162 GCF_045791955.1 Oncorhynchus clarkii lewisi | reverse complement strand
TTCTGTTAGGTCTCTATTAGTCTACTGTATGTCCCTAGCACAATATTATGTTAGGTCTCTGTTAGCCTACTCAACAAGCATCACAGACAAATATACATAAGTATAGACAGGTGGGTTGTGACCAACAAATCCGATGGGTGTGCAACTCAATCAAAGGATTATTGACTAATAAGTAAACTACATTTTGTTGCCAAATGTTTACTGAAAACACAAATGAATTCGAACAATATGCACTTGTTGTCCCCATTACAATGGCATCCTTTTATCTATGTAGTGTTCAACAGGACCCACTAGGCTCTGGTCAAACGTAGTGCACTATATAGGGAATAGGGTGCTATTTGGGACACACTCTCCATCTATGACTTGTTTGTAACTGGACATTTTCAACAGCTATGAATATATGTGCCATTTGAAGGGCTTGGATGGGTTTGTGAATACAGTTGACATACGCTGAGTGTACAAAGCATTAGGAACATCTTCCTAATATTGATTTGCACCATCCCCTTTTTGCCCTCAGAACAGCCTCAATTCGCTGGGGTTGGACTCTACAAGGTGTCGAAAGCGTTCCGCAGGGGTGCTGGCCCATATTGACTTCAATACTTCCCACAGTTGTGTCAAGTTGGCTGGATGTCCTTTGGGTGGTAGAACATTCTTGATACACACAGGAAACTGTTTAGCATGAAAATCCCAGCAGCGTTGCAGTTCTTGACACAAACGGGTACTCCTGGCACCTACTACCATACCCTGTTCAAAGGCACTTAAATATTTTGTCTTGCTCATTCACCCTCTGAATGCCACACACACTCCATGTCTCAATTGTCGCAAGGATTTAAAATCATTCTTTATCCTGTCTCCTCCCCTTCATCTACACTGATTGAAGTGGATTTAACAGGTGCCATCGATAAGGGATCATAGCTTTCACCTGGATTCACCTGGTCAGTCTACGTCATGGAAAGAGCATTTGTTTCTTAATGTTTTGTACACTCAGTGTATCTGTGTTACTATCATGTCCCACATGGTGTCACCCCAACATAGCATCCGGCACAGCCAGGTTAGTGAATGTAACCTATCATCACATTCTGGTTAACTAAAATTAACATGTTTGTTATACTTATTACCCCCCTCTTTATCTCTATATCTCTCCCCCTCTCTCTCCCTGCCCCCATCTCTATCTCTCTCTGTTTCCCTCTCTCTCTCTCTCTCTCTGTCTCCCCCTCTCTCTCTGTCCCCCCTCTCTCTCTATATATATATATATCTCCCCCTCTCTCTCTCCCTGCCCCCATCTCTATCTCTCTCTGTTTCCCTCTCTCTCGCTCTCTCTCTCTGTCTCCCCCTCTCTCTCTGCCCCCCCCTCTCTCTCTCTATATATATATCTCTCCCCCTCTCTCTCTCCCTGCCCCCATCTCTATCTCTCTTTCTCTCTCTGTCTCCCCTCTCTCTCTGTCTCCCCCCTCTCTCTCCCTCCCCCCCCCTCTCTCCCTCCCTCTCTCTCTGTCTCTCTCTTTCTCTCTCTCTCGCTCGCTCGCTCTCCCCTCTCTCTGATAAACTTTGTAATGAAGATAATTGATGCTTTGTCACTTGGAGCTTCATGATGCAGTCCCTGATGATGCAGTCCCTGGTGATGCAGTCCCTGATGATGCAGTCCCTGGTGATGCAGTCCCTGGTGATGCAGTCCCTGATGATACAGTCCCTGATGATGCAGTCCCTGATGATACAGTCCCTGGTGATGCAGTCCCCGATGATACAGTCCCTGATGATGCAGTCCCTGATGATACAGTCCCTGATGATGCAGTCCCTGATGATACAGTCCCTGATGATGCAGTCCCTGATGATACAGTCCCTGATGATGCAATCCCCGATGATGCAGTCCCTGATGATACAGTCCCTGATGATACAGTCCCTGATGATTTAGTCCCTGGTGATGCAGTCCCTGGTGATGCAGTCCCTGATGATGCAGTCCCTGATGTAAAATTTAAATTCTTAGGAAATCATTTGGAATAAAAAATAAAATCTCTGAAACAAAGAATGAGAGCGTGTGTTTGTGGTGTGTTCGAGTTGTTGTGGTGCACGTGTATTGTAAAAGGTGTGATACAGACCAGTGTGCTGTTGGTTGTTACAGCTGTTATCTGAACACAGTCCACTAGATGGCAGCAGACACCTCTTAGTATGAAGGCTTTCAGCATTGACAACGTCTGCCGTGTCAGACACACAACGGCTATGTTCAAGTTGCCCTAAGTCACAGTTCTAGGACCAGTTATCTCTCATTCTGTCCTTTTCCCATGTAATTTTCCCTTTAGGGTTAAAACACAAAACAGACCCTAAGTCAGTGTATGGGGTGACTTCCAACTTCAAGTTGGAGGCTCTGTAGTTGTCTTTGACAGGAAGTTGTAGTTACACCAGTCCCATTGATTGATATAGGCTATTTTCTTTTTTTTATTGACATTTTAGTAGCCAACAGCAGTCTGCCCCTCCGGAAGTTCCTCTGCTAACAGTAGATGATTCCTTCGTATGGAGTTGAAAATTCTACGCGGATATCACTTCTTCATAATGTACAGAGATGTATCTAACTTTGGGGCCAATCCTAACTTCCACTGAAGTCGAATTTTCACTTGATGGCCCATTGACATCATTGCATGACTAAGTAAAAAATCGACTTAAAAGTTATTATTCACCCCTATGTATCTAGTATCTATTACCATGATCTGGGTTTTTCCAGGCATTACTTATTACTAATGACCTGGGAACAGTTTGTATTATACCATTTGTTACTTCCAGACAGAGGAGCTAATATTAGAGACTGGCGACTTGAGAAAATGATGGTAGAGTTTGTTGACAAAAACAAGGTTAAATTCCTGGCCACCTCAAGACACCCTCGTGTCGACCGCACCTCCTGCAGCCGCACACATAAAAAGCTATTTTTACATCTCACTTTTACTATGTCTTATTTTTACGTCTATGGCAGGAAACGCCTACAAAACCGGCCCTGCTCCTCCTCCCCACCGCCCCCTCTGTCTGGGGCAGGAACTACACTGACTGAGATCACATTTTGGACACTATTCAATCCAAATGGGTATCCAGTTTTCTGTGGTAAGACAACAACAACAACATTATTCCTAAACTAAGATAATGAGTGTTTGTATGTGGTAGTAAATATAAACTGTTTACTTACAACTTTCAACAGTTGAGTTTCTGTCTGTTCCACATTCTTTAGGTGCCGTTGTTTATTGCATAATAAACTAAACTGCATATTGCAATTTAGAGTCTGCTACACAAGATGGATGTTGTTTTTGTCTTATTAACCAGGACACCTGGTCTGTATGTTTGGTTGGTTGGGTGGGGTGTGTTGAGGGACCAGACAGCCCCTGGTTGGGGTGGGGAGTGTTGAGGGACCAGACAGCCCCTGGTTGGGGTGGGGAGTGTTGAGGGACCAGACAGCCCCTGGTTGGGGTGGGGAGTGTTGAGGGACCAGACAGCCCCTGGTTGGGGAGTGTTGAGGGACCAGACAGCCCCAGGTTGGGGTGGGGAGTGTTGAGGGACCAGACAGCCCCAGGTTGGGGTGGGGAGTGTTTAGGGACCAGACAGCCCCAGGTTGGGATGGGGAGTGTTGAGGGACCAGACAGCCCCAGGTTGGGGTGGGGAGTGTTGAGGGACCAGACAGCCCCAGGTTGGGATGGGGAGTGTTGAGGGACCAGACAGCCCCAGGTTGGGATGGGGAGTTTTGAGGGACCAGACAGCCCCTGGTTGGGGTGGGGAGGGTTGAGGGACCAGACAGCCCCAGGTTGGGGTGGGGAGGGTTGAGGGACCAGACAGCCCCTGGTTGGGGTGGGGAGTGTTGAGGGACCAGACAGCCCCTGGTTGGGGAGTGTTGAGGGACCAGACATCCCCTGGTTGGGGTGGGGAGTGTTGAGGGACCAGACAGCCCCTGGTTGGGGTGGGGAGGGTTGAGGGACCAGACAGCCTCTGGTTGGGGTGGGGAGTGTTGAGGGACCAGACAGCCCCTGGTTGGGGAGTGTTGAGGGACCAGACAGCCCCTGGTTGGGGTGGGGAGGGTTGAGGGACCAGACAGCCACTGGTTGGGGAGTGTTGAGGGACCAGACAGCCCCTGGTTGGGGAGTGTTGAGGGACCAGACAACCCCTGGTTGGGGAGTGTTGAGGGACCAGACAACCCCTGGTTGGGGAATGTTGAGGGACCAGACAGCCCCTGGTTGGGGAGTGTTGAGGGACCAGACAACCCCTGGTTGGGGAGTGTTGAGGGACCAGACAGCCTCTGGTTGGGGAGTGTTGAGGGACCAGACAACCCCTGGTTGGGGAGTGTTGAGGGACCAGACATCCCGTGGTTGGGGAGGGTTGAGGGACCAGACAGCCCCTGGTTGGGGAGTGTTGAGGGACCAGACAACCCCTGGTTGGAGAGTGTTGAGGGACCAGACAGCCCCTGGTTGGGGAGTGTTGAGGGACCAGACAACCCCTGGTTGGGGAGTGTTGAGGGACCAGACAACCCCTGGTTGGGGAGTGTTGAGGGACCAGACAGCCCCTGGTTGGGGAGTGTTGAGGGACCAGACAACCCCTGGTTGGGGAGTGTTGAGGGACCAGACAACCCCTGGTTGGGGAGTGTTGAGGGACCAGACAGCCCCTGGTTGGGGAGTGTTGAGGGACCAGACAACCCCTGGTTGGGTAGTGTTGAGGGACCAGACAACCCCTGGTTGGGGAGTGTTGAGGGACCAGACAACCCCTGGTTGGGGAGTGTTGAGGGACCAGACAACCCTGGTTGGGGAGTGTTGAGGGACCAGACAACCCCTGGTTGGGGAGTGTTGAGGGACCAGACAACCCCTGGTTGGGGAGTGTTGAGGGACCAGACAACCCCTGGTTGGGGAGTGTTGAGGGACCAGACAACCCCTGGTTGGGGAGTGTTGAGGGACAAGACAACCCCGGGGGCAGTGGTGGTTTCTAAGGTTGTGGTCTCATCTGTGGTCCTCCTTTCCTCTCCACCTCCTGTCCTCCTCTTCTCCTTCCACCCTCCTCCTCTGCTCTTCTCCTGCTCTCCTATCCCTTCGTCTCATTTCACCTCCTGTCCTCCCCTCTCCTCTCCTTTCCTCCCATCTACCCTTATCTCCTCCTCACCTCTCCTCCCTTCTCTCCTCTTCTCCTCTTTCCCTCACCTCTCCTCCCTCTTATTTCATCACCTCTCCTCCTCCCCTTCTTTCCTCCTTCCCTCCTGTCCCCCTCATCTCATCCTCTCCTGCCATGGTTCTTGTCTCTGTATTTAGAACTTTGTCCGTCGGGAGGAAAAACAAACCTCTCCTCTTTTAGCCGCAGCTGCAACCGACTCCACAGACACACAGCTGTGGATTGTGGTGTACTGTATCCATCTGTGTGTGTGTGTGATTCAGGATGGTGAGGAGTGGGAGGCACCGGGCCTCACATCACACACCACCCGACCCCACCCCACCCCACACCACACTGGACGGACAACCTAAACAGGATATGGCTGCCAGAGGCCACAGTAACAGGACTAATAGATACTGCATCATGTTCTTATTCCTCATACGTAACTTTCCCATTTGGTTGGCATGGTAGTATTCCACACTGCCTGTCTCTAGCCATAATATAACGTTCTGCTTGGTATAGTGGGTACTGGTGTGGTGGAGCTGGAAAACATTTCTCGGAGTGAGGAGAGTTTTCCTTCCATCACAGGCGTGTGTGTCTTCACCAGAGCAGAGCAGGGCTGAGAGAGGGAGGCTAGCTTTCCTCCCAGGCTGGTTTGTCTTCACCAGAGCAGAGCAGGGCTGAGAGAGGGAGGCTAGCTTTCCTCACAGGCTGGTGTGTCTTCACCAGAGCAGAGCAGGGCTGAGAGAGGGAGGCTAGCTTTCCTCCCAGGCTGGTGTGTCTTCACCAGAGCAGAGCAGGGCTGAGAGAGGGAGGCTAGCTTTCCTCCCAGGCTGGTGTGTCTTCACCAGAGCAGAGCAGGGCTGAGAGAGGGAGGCTAACTTTCCTCACAGGCTGGTGTGTCTTCACCAGAGCAGAGCAGGGCTGAGAGAGGGAGGCTAGCTTTCCTCCCAGGCTGGTGTGTTTTGACCGGGGCAGAGATGAGACAATTCCTGGGATAGTGGGTATAGTGGTGTGGTTTTGACCAGAGACCAGAGACCAGAGCAGGGCAGAGATGAGACAATGCCTGGGATAGTGGGTATAGTGGTGTGGTTTTGACCAGAGACCAGAGACCAGAGACCAGAGCAGGGCAGAGATGAGACAATGCCTGGGATAGTGGGTATAGTGGTGTGGTTTTGACCAGAGACCAGAGACCAGAGACCAGAGACCAGAGACCAGAGCAGGGCAGAGATGAGACAATGCCTGGGATAGTGGGTATAGTGGTGTGGTTTTGACCAGAGACCAGAGACCAGAGACCAGAGACCAGAGACCAGAGACCAGAGCAGGGCAGAGATGAGACAATGCCTGGGATAGTGGGTATAGTGGTGTGGTTTTGACCAGAGACCAGAGACCAGAGACCAGAGCAGGGCAGAGATGAGACAGTGCCTGGGATGGTGGGTATAGTGGTGTGGTTTTGACCAGAGACCAGAGACCAGAGACCAGAGACCAGAGCAGGGCAGAGATGAGACAGTGCCTGGGATAGTGGGTATAGTGGTGTGGTTTTGACCAGAGACCAGAGACCAGAGACCAGAGACCAGAGACTAGAGCAGGGCAGAGATGAGACAGTGCCTGGGATAGTGGGTATAGTGGTGTGGTTTTGACCAGAGACCAGAGACCAGAGACCAGAGACCAGAGACTAGAGCAGGGCAGAGATGAGACAGTGCCTGGGATAGTGGGTATAGTGGTGTGGTTTTGACCAGAGACCAGAGACCAGAGACCAGAGACTAGAGCAGGGCAGAGATGAGACAGTGCCTGGGATAGTGGGTATAGTGGTGTGGTTTTGACCAGAGACCAGAGACCAGAGACCAGAGACCAGAGACTAGAGCAGGGCAGAGATGAGACAGTGCCTGGGATAGTGGGTATAGTGGTGTGGTTTTGACCAGAGACCAGAGACCAGAGACCAGAGACCAGAGACCAGAGCAGGGCAGAGATGAGACAGTGCCTGGGATAGTGGGTATAGTGGTGTGGTTTTGACCAGAGACCAGAGACCAGAGACCAGAGACCAGAGACTAGAGCAGAGCAGAGATGAGACAGTGCCTGGGATAGTGGGTATAGTGGTGTGGTTTTGACCAGAGACCAGAGACCAGAGACCAGAGACCAGAGACCAGAGACCAGAGACCAGAGCAGGGCAGAGATGAGACAGTGCCTGGGATAGTGGGTATAGTGGTGTGGTTTTGACCAGAGACCAGAGACCAGAGCAGGGCAGAGAGAGGGAGGCTGGTGTGTTTTGACCAGAGACCAGAGACCAGAGACCAGAGCAGGGCAGAGAGAGGGAGGCTGGTGTGGTTTTGACCAGAGACCAGAGCAGGGCAGAGATGAGACAGTGCCTGGGATAGTGGGTATAGTGGTGTGGTTTTGACCAGAGACCAGAGACCAGAGACCAGAGACCAGAGACCAGAGCAGGGCAGAGATGAGACAGTGCCTGGGATAGTGGGTATAGTGGTGTGGTTTTGACCAGAGACCAGAGACCAGAGACCAGAGACCAGAGACTAGAGCAGAGCAGAGATGAGACAGTGCCTGGGATAGTGGGTATAGTGGTGTGGTTTTGACCAGAGACCAGAGACCAGAGACCAGAGACCAGAGACCAGAGACCAGAGACCAGAGCAGGGCAGAGATGAGACAGTGCCTGGGATAGTGGGTATAGTGGTGTGGTTTTGACCAGAGACCAGAGACCAGAGCAGGGCAGAGAGAGGGAGGCTGGTGTGTTTTGACCAGAGACCAGAGACCAGAGACCAGAGCAGGGCAGAGAGAGGGAGGCTGGTGTGGTTTTGACCAGAGACCAGAGCAGGGCAGAGAGAGGGAGGCTGGTGTGTTTTGACCAGAGACCAGAGACCAGAGACCAGAGACCAGAGACCAGAGACCAGAGACCAGAGACCAGAGCAGGGCAGGACAGAGAGAGGGAGGCTGGTGGGTTTTGACCAGAGACCAGAGCAGGACAGAGAGAGGGAGGCTGGTGTGTTTTGACCAGAGACCAGAGACCAGAGCAGAGACCAGAGCCGAGACCAGAGACCAGAGACCAGAGCAGAGACCAGAAACCAGAGCAGAGACCAGAGCAGAGACCAGAGACCAGAGCAGAGACCAGAGACCAGAGCAGAGACCAGAGACCAGAGCAGAGACCAGAGACCAGAGCAGAGACCAGAGACCAGAGACCAGAGCAGAGACCAGAGCAGAGACCAGAGACCAGAGCAGAGACCAGAGCAGAGACCAGAGACCAGAGCAGAGACCAGAGCAGAGACCAGAGACCAGAGCAGAGACCAGAGACCAGAGCAGAGACCAGAGACCAGAGCAGAGACCAGAGACCAGAGCAGAGACCAGAGACCAGAGACCAGAGCAGAGACCAGAGACCAGAGACCAGAGCAGAGACCAGAGCAGAGACCAGAGACCAGAGCAGGGCAGAGAGAGGGAGGCTGGTGTGTTTTGACCAGAGACCAGAGCAGGGCTGAGAGAGGGAGGCTGGTGGGTTTTGACCAGAGACCAGAGACCAGAGACCAGAGACCAGAGACCAGAGACCAGAGACCAGAGACCAGAGACCAGAGACCAGAGACCAGAGACCAGAGCAGGGCAGAGACCAGAGACCAGAGACCAGAGCAGGGCTGAGAGAGGGAGGCTGGTGTGTTTTGACCAGAGACCAGAGACCAGAGACCAGAGACCAGAGACCAGAGCAGGGCAGGACAGAGACCAGAGACCAGAGACCAGAGACCAGAGCAGGGCAGAGAGAGGGAGGCTGGTGTGTTTTGACCAGAGATCAGAGCAAGGCTGAGAGAGGGAGGCTGGTGGGTTTTGACCAGAGCAGAGACCAGAGACCAGAGACCAGAGCAGGGCAGAGACCAGAGACCAGAGCAGGGCAGAGACCAGAGACCAGAGACCAGAGCAGGGCAGAGACCAGAGACCAGAGACCAGAGACCAGAGACCAGAGACCAGAGACCAGAGACCAGAGAGCAGAGACCAGAGCAGAGACCAGAGACCAGAGACCAGAGACCAGAGCAGGGCAGAGACCAGAGACCAGAGACCAGAGACCAGAGACCAGAGACCAGAGACCAGAGACCAGAGCAGAGACCAGAGACCAGAGCAGAGACCAGAGACCAGAGACCAGAGCAGAGACCAGAGACCAGAGCAGAGACCAGATACCAGAGCAGAGACCAGAGACCAGAGACCAGAGACCAGAGCAGAGACCAGAGACCAGAGACCAGAGACCAGAGCAGAGACCAGAGACCAGAGACCAGATACCAGAGACCAGAGCAGGGCTGAGAGAGGGAGGCTGGTGTGTTTTGACCAGAGACCAGAGACCAGAGACCAGAGCAGAGACCAGAGACCAGAGACCAGAGCAGAGACCAGAGACCAGAGACCAGAGACCAGTGACCAGAGACCAGAGACCAGAGACCAGAGCAGAGACCAGAGACCAGAGACCAGAGACCAGAGACCAGAGACCAGAGCAGGGCTGAGAGAGGGAGGCTGGTGTGTTTTGACCAGAGACCAGAGACCAGAGACCAGAGCAGAGACCAGAGACCAGAGCAGGGCTGAGAGAGGGAGGCTGGTGTGTTTTGACCAGAGACCAAAGACCAGAGCAGAGACCAGAGACCAGAGCAGGGCTGAGAGAGGGAGGCTGGTGTGTTTTGACCAGAGACCAGAGACCAGAGACCAGAGCAGAGACCAGAGACCAGAGCAGGGCAGAGAGAGGGAGGCTGGTGTGTTTTGACCAGAGATCAGAGCAAGGCTGAGAGAGGGAGGCTGGTGGGTTTTGACCAGAGCAGAGACCAGAGACCAGAGACCAGAGCAGGGCAGAGACCAGAGACCAGAGCAGGGCAGAGACCAGAGACCAGAGACCAGAGCAGGGCAGAGACCAGAGACCAGAGACCAGAGACCAGAGACCAGAGACCAGAGACCAGAGAGCAGAGACCAGAGCAGAGACCAGAGACCAGAGACCAGAGACCAGAGCAGGGCAGAGACCAGAGACCAGAGACCAGAGACCAGAGACCAGAGACCAGAGACCAGAGCAGAGACCAGAGACCAGAGCAGAGACCAGAGACCAGAGACCAGAGCAGAGACCAGAGACCAGAGCAGAGACCAGATACCAGAGCAGAGACCAGAGACCAGAGACCAGAGACCAGAGCAGAGACCAGAGCAGAGACCAGAGACCAGAGCAGGGCAGAGAGAGGGAGGCTGGTGTGTTTTGACCAGAGACCAGAGCAGGGCTGAGAGAGGGAGGCTGGTGGGTTTTGACCAGAGACCAGAGACCAGAGACCAGAGACCAGAGACCAGAGACCAGAGACCAGAGACCAGAGACCAGAGACCAGAGCAGGGCAGAGACCAGAGACCAGAGACCAGAGCAGGGCTGAGAGAGGGAGGCTGGTGTGTTTTGACCAGAGACCAGAGACCAGAGACCAGAGACCAGAGACCAGAGCAGGGCAGTACAGAGACCAGAGACCAGAGACCAGAGACCAGAGCAGGGCAGAGAGAGGGAGGCTGGTGTGTTTTGACCAGAGATCAGAGCAAGGCTGAGAGAGGGAGGCTGGTGGGTTTTGACCAGAGCAGAGACCAGAGACCAGAGACCAGAGCAGGGCAGAGACCAGAGACCAGAGCAGGGCAGAGACCAGAGACCAGAGACTAGAGCAGAGCAGAGATGAGACAGTGCCTGGGATAGTGGGTATAGTGGTGTGGTTTTGACCAGAGACCAGAGACCAGAGACCAGAGACCAGAGACCAGAGACCAGAGACCAGAGCAGGGCAGAGATGAGACAGTGCCTGGGATAGTGGGTATAGTGGTGTGGTTTTGACCAGAGACCAGAGACCAGAGCAGGGCAGAGAGAGGGAGGCTGGTGTGTTTTGACCAGAGACCAGAGACCAGAGACCAGAGCAGGGCAGAGAGAGGGAGGCTGGTGTGGTTTTGACCAGAGACCAGAGCAGGGCAGAGAGAGGGAGGCTGGTGTGTTTTGACCAGAGACCAGAGACCAGAGACCAGAGACCAGAGACCAGAGACCAGAGACCAGAGACCAGAGACCAGAGCAGGGCAGGACAGAGAGAGGGAGGCTGGTGGGTTTTGACCAGAGACCAGAGCAGGACAGAGAGAGGGAGGCTGGTGTGTTTTGACCAGAGACCAGAGACCAGAGCAGAGACCAGAGCCGAGACCAGAGACCAGAGACCAGAGCAGAGACCAGAAACCAGAGCAGAGACCAGAGCAGAGACCAGAGACCAGAGCAGAGACCAGAGACCAGAGCAGAGACCAGAGACCAGAGCAGAGACCAGAGACCAGAGCAGAGACCAGAGACCAGAGACCAGAGCAGAGACCAGAGCAGAGACCAGAGACCAGAGCAGAGACCAGAGCAGAGACCAGAGACCAGAGCAGAGACCAGAGCAGAGACCAGAGACCAGAGCAGAGACCAGAGACCAGAGCAGAGACCAGAGACCAGAGCAGAGACCAGAGACCAGAGCAGAGACCAGAGACCAGAGACCAGAGCAGAGACCAGAGACCAGAGACCAGAGCAGAGACCAGAGCAGAGACCAGAGACCAGAGCAGGGCAGAGAGAGGGAGGCTGGTGTGTTTTGACCAGAGACCAGAGCAGGGCTGAGAGAGGGAGGCTGGTGGGTTTTGACCAGAGACCAGAGACCAGAGACCAGAGACCAGAGACCAGAGACCAGAGACCAGAGACCAGAGACCAGAGACCAGAGCAGGGCAGAGACCAGAGACCAGAGACCAGAGCAGGGCTGAGAGAGGGAGGCTGGTGTGTTTTGACCAGAGACCAGAGACCAGAGACCAGAGACCAGAGACCAGAGCAGGGCAGGACAGAGACCAGAGACCAGAGACCAGAGACCAGAGCAGGGCAGAGAGAGGGAGGCTGGTGTGTTTTGACCAGAGATCAGAGCAAGGCTGAGAGAGGGAGGCTGGTGGGTTTTGACCAGAGCAGAGACCAGAGACCAGAGACCAGAGCAGGGCAGAGACCAGAGACCAGAGCAGGGCAGAGACCAGAGACCAGAGACCAGAGCAGGGCAGAGACCAGAGACCAGAGACCAGAGACCAGAGACCAGAGACCAGAGACCAGAGAGCAGAGACCAGAGCAGAGACCAGAGACCAGAGACCAGAGACCAGAGCAGGGCAGAGACCAGAGACCAGAGACCAGAGACCAGAGACCAGAGACCAGAGACCAGAGCAGAGACCAGAGACCAGAGCAGAGACCAGAGACCAGAGACCAGAGCAGAGACCAGAGACCAGAGCAGAGACCAGATACCAGAGCAGAGACCAGAGACCAGAGACCAGAGACCAGAGCAGAGACCAGAGACCAGAGACCAGAGACCAGAGCAGAGACCAGAGACCAGAGACCAGATACCAGAGACCAGAGCAGGGCTGAGAGAGGGAGGCTGGTGTGTTTTGACCAGAGACCAGAGACCAGAGACCAGAGCAGAGACCAGAGACCAGAGACCAGAGCAGAGACCAGAGACCAGAGACCAGAGACCAGTGACCAGAGACCAGAGACCAGAGACCAGAGCAGAGACCAGAGACCAGAGACCAGAGACCAGAGACCAGAGACCAGAGCAGGGCTGAGAGAGGGAGGCTGGTGTGTTTTGACCAGAGACCAGAGACCAGAGACCAGAGCAGAGACCAGAGACCAGAGCAGGGCAGAGAGAGGGAGGCTGGTGTGTTTTGACCAGAGATCAGAGCAAGGCTGAGAGAGGGAGGCTGGTGGGTTTTGACCAGAGCAGAGACCAGAGACCAGAGACCAGAGCAGGGCAGAGACCAGAGACCAGAGCAGGGCAGAGACCAGAGACCAGAGACCAGAGCAGGGCAGAGACCAGAGACCAGAGACCAGAGACCAGAGACCAGAGACCAGAGACCAGAGACCAGAGAGCAGAGACCAGAGCAGAGACCAGAGACCAGAGACCAGAGACCAGAGCAGGGCAGAGACCAGAGACCAGAGACCAGAGACCAGAGACCAGAGACCAGAGACCAGAGCAGAGACCAGAGACCAGAGCAGAGACCAGAGACCAGAGACCAGAGCAGAGACCAGAGACCAGAGCAGAGACCAGATACCAGAGCAGAGACCAGAGACCAGAGACCAGAGACCAGAGCAGAGACCAGAGCAGAGACCAGAGACCAGAGCAGGGCAGAGAGAGGGAGGCTGGTGTGTTTTGACCAGAGACCAGAGCAGGGCTGAGAGAGGGAGGCTGGTGGGTTTTGACCAGAGACCAGAGACCAGAGACCAGAGACCAGAGACCAGAGACCAGAGACCAGAGACCAGAGACCAGAGCAGGGCAGAGACCAGAGACCAGAGACCAGAGCAGGGCTGAGAGAGGGAGGCTGGTGTGTTTTGACCAGAGACCAGAGACCAGAGACCAGAGACCAGAGACCAGAGCAGGGCAGGACAGAGACCAGAGACCAGAGACCAGAGACCAGAGCAGGGCAGAGAGAGGGAGGCTGGTGTGTTTTGACCAGAGATCAGAGCAAGGCTGAGAGAGGGAGGCTGGTGGGTTTTGACCAGAGCAGAGACCAGAGACCAGAGACCAGAGCAGGGCAGAGACCAGAGACCAGAGCAGGGCAGAGACCAGAGACCAGAGACCAGAGCAGGGCAGAGACCAGAGACCAGAGACCAGAGACCAGAGACCAGAGACCAGAGACCAGAGACCAGAGACCAGAGAGCAGAGACCAGAGCAGAGACCAGAGACCAGAGACCAGAGACCAGAGCAGGGCAGAGACCAGAGACCAGAGACCAGAGACCAGAGACCAGAGACCAGAGACCAGAGCAGAGACCAGAGACCAGAGCAGAGACCAGAGACCAGAGACCAGAGCAGAGACCAGAGACCAGAGCAGAGACCAGATACCAGAGCAGAGACCAGAGACCAGAGACCAGAGACCAGAGCAGAGACCAGAGACCAGAGACCAGAGACCAGAGCAGAGACCAGAGACCAGAGACCAGATACCAGAGACCAGAGCAGGGCTGAGAGAGGGAGGCTGGTGTGTTTTGACCAGAGACCAGAGACCAGAGACCAGAGCAGAGACCAGAGACCAGAGACCAGAGCAGAGACCAGAGACCAGAGACCAGAGACCAGTGACCAGAGACCAGAGACCAGAGACCAGAGCAGAGACCAGAGACCAGAGACCAGAGACCAGAGACCAGAGACCAGAGCAGGGCTGAGAGAGGGAGGCTGGTGTGTTTTGACCAGAGACCAGAGACCAGAGACCAGAGCAGAGACCAGAGACCAGAGCAGGGCAGAGAGAGGGAGGCTGGTGTGTTTTGACCAGAGATCAGAGCAAGGCTGAGAGAGGGAGGCTGGTGGGTTTTGACCAGAGCAGAGACCAGAGACCAGAGACCAGAGCAGGGCAGAGACCAGAGACCAGAGCAGGGCAGAGACCAGAGACCAGAGACCAGAGCAGGGCAGAGACCAGAGACCAGAGACCAGAGACCAGAGACCAGAGACCAGAGACCAGAGAGCAGAGACCAGAGCAGAGACCAGAGACCAGAGACCAGAGACCAGAGCAGGGCAGAGACCAGAGACCAGAGACCAGAGACCAGAGACCAGAGACCAGAGACCAGAGCAGAGACCAGAGCAGAGACCAGAGACCAGAGACCAGAGCAGAGACCAGAGACCAGAGCAGAGACCAGATACCAGAGCAGAGACCAGAGACCAGAGACCAGAGACCAGAGCAGAGACCAGAGCAGAGACCAGAGACCAGAGCAGGGCAGAGAGAGGGAGGCTGGTGTGTTTTGACCAGAGACCAGAGCAGGGCTGAGAGAGGGAGGCTGGTGGGTTTTGACCAGAGACCAGAGACCAGAGACCAGAGACCAGAGACCAGAGACCAGAGACCAGAGACCAGAGACCAGAGACCAGAGCAGGGCAGAGACCAGAGACCAGAGACCAGAGCAGGGCTGAGAGAGGGAGGCTGGTGTGTTTTGACCAGAGACCAGAGACCAGAGACCAGAGACCAGAGACCAGAGCAGGGCAGGACAGAGACCAGAGACCAGAGACCAGAGACCAGAGCAGGGCAGAGAGAGGGAGGCTGGTGTGTTTTGACCAGAGATCAGAGCAAGGCTGAGAGAGGGAGGCTGGTGGGTTTTGACCAGAGCAGAGACCAGAGACCAGAGACCAGAGCAGGGCAGAGACCAGAGACCAGAGCAGGGCAGAGACCAGAGACCAGAGACCAGAGCAGGGCAGAGACCAGAGACCAGAGACCAGAGACCAGAGACCAGAGACCAGAGACCAGAGACCAGAGAGCAGAGACCAGAGCAGAGACCAGAGACCAGAGACCAGAGACCAGAGCAGGGCAGAGACCAGAGACCAGAGACCAGAGACCAGAGACCAGAGACCAGAGACCAGAGCAGAGACCAGAGACCAGAGCAGAGACCAGAGACCAGAGACCAGAGCAGAGACCAGAGACCAGAGCAGAGACCAGATACCAGAGCAGAGACCAGAGACCAGAGACCAGAGACCAGAGCAGAGACCAGAGACCAGAGACCAGAGACCAGAGCAGAGACCAGAGACCAGAGACCAGATACCAGAGACCAGAGCAGGGCTGAGAGAGGGAGGCTGGTGTGTTTTGACCAGAGACCAGAGACCAGAGACCAGAGCAGAGACCAGAGACCAGAGACCAGAGCAGAGACCAGAGACCAGAGACCAGAGACCAGTGACCAGAGACCAGAGACCAGAGACCAGAGCAGAGACCAGAGACCAGAGACCAGAGACCAGAGACCAGAGCAGGGCTGAGAGAGGGAGGCTGGTGTGTTTTGACCAGAGACCAGAGACCAGAGACCAGAGCAGAGACCAGAGACCAGAGCAGGGCTGAGAGAGGGAGGCTGGTGTGTTTTGACCAGAGACCAAAGACCAGAGCAGAGACCAGAGACCAGAGACCAGAGCAGAGACCAGAGACCAGAGACCAGAGACCAGAGACCAGAGCAGAGACCAGAGACCAGAGCAGAGACTAGAGACCAGAGACCAGAGCAGGGCAGGACAGGACAGAGACCAGAGCAGGGCAGGACAGAGAGCAGAGACCAGAGACCAGAGACCAGAGCAGGGCTGAGAGAGGGAGGCTGGTGTTTTGACCAGAGACCAAAGACCAGAGCAGAGACCAGAGACCAGAGACCAGAGCAGAGACCAGAGACCAGAGACCAGAGACCAGAGACCAGAGACCAGAGACCAGAGACCAGAGACCAGAGACCAGAGCAGAGACCAGAGACCAGAGCAGAGACTAGAGACCAGAGACCAGAGCAGGGCAGGACAGGACAGAGACCAGAGCAGGGCAGGACAGAGAGCAGAGACCAGAGACCAGAGACCAGAGCAGGGCTGAGAGAGGGAGGCTGGTGTTTTGACCAGAGACCAGAGACCAGAGACCAGAGCAGAGACCAGAGACCAGAGACCAGAGCAGGGCAGAGACCAGAGACCAGAGACCAGAGACCAGAGAGCAGAGACCAGAGCAGAGACCAGTGACCAGAGACCAGAGACCAGAGCAGGGCAGAGACCAGAGACCAGAGACCAGAGACCAGAGACCAGAGACCAGAGACCAGAGACCAGAGACCAGAGACCAGAGACCAGAGCAGAGACCAGAGACCAGAGCAGAGACCAGAGACCAGAGACCAGAGCAGAGACCAGAGACCAGAGCAGAGACCAGATACCAGAGCAGAGACCAGAGACCAGAGACCAGAGACCAGAGCAGAGACCAGAGACCAGAGACCAGAGACCAGAGCAGAGACCAGAGACCAGAGACCAGAGACCAGAGACCAGAGCAGGGCTGAGAGAGGGAGGCTGGTGTGTTTTGACCAGAGACCAGAGACCAGAGACCAGAGCAGAGACCAGAGACCAGAGACCAGAGCAGAGACCAGAGACCAGAGACCAGAGACCAGAGACCAGAGACCAGAGCAGAGACCAGAGACCAGAGACCAGAGACCAGAGACCAGAGCAGGGCTGAGAGAGGGAGGCTGGTGTGTTTTGACCAGAGACCAGAGACCAGAGACCAGAGCAGAGACCAGAGACCAGAGCAGGGCTGAGAGAGGGAGGCTGGTGTGTTTTGACCAGAGACCAAAGACCAGAGCAGAGACCAGAGACCAGAGACCAGAGCAGAGACCAGAGACCAGAGACCAGAGACCAGAGACCAGAGCAGAGACCAGAGACCAGAGCAGAGACTAGAGACCAGAGACCAGAGCAGGGCAGGACAGGACAGAGACCAGAGCAGGGCAGGACAGAGAGCAGAGACCAGAGACCAGAGACCAGAGCAGGGCTGAGAGAGGGAGGCTGGTGTTTTGACCAGAGACCAAAGACCAGAGCAGAGACCAGAGACCAGAGACCAGAGCAGAGACCAGAGACCAGAGACCAGAGACCAGAGACCAGAGACCAGAGACCAGAGCAGAGACCAGAGACCAGAGCAGAGACTAGAGACCAGAGACCAGAGCAGGGCAGGACAGGACAGAGACCAGAGCAGGGCAGGACAGAGAGCAGAGACCAGAGACCAGAGACCAGAGCAGGGCTGAGAGAGGGAGGCTGGTGTTTTGACCAGAGACCAGAGACCAGAGACCAGAGACCAGAGACCAGAGCAGGGCAGGACAGGACAGAGACCAGAGCAGGGCAGGACAGAGAGCAGAGACCAGAGACCAGAGACCAGAGCAGGGCTGAGAGAGGGAGGCTGGTGTTTTGACCAGAGACCAGAGACCAGAGACCAGAGCAGGGCAGGACAGAGTCTGTCTGCATCCCAAATGACACCCTATTTCTTCTCTGGTGGGTGTTTATGTTTGTCCTATTTCACACATGTACTAGTGTGTATTATATGCATGTGTGAATTAGAAATGTGTTTTTGTATTTCCCATCACCCTCGGAGACACCCTAGATGAGTGGGGTCACGGCCAGGGTCTTTGTGCACTACACCATGGGCCCTGGTTAAAAGTAATGCACTATTTAGGGAATAGGGAGATTTGAGATTTATTTTATTTATTTTATTATTTTATTTATTTATTTTATTTTACCTTTATTTAACCAGGCAAGTCAGTTAAGAACAAATTCTTATTTTCAATGACGGCCTGTTCAGGGGCAGAACGTCAGCCCGGTTACTAGTCCAACGCTCTAACCACTAGGCTACCCTGCCGCCCTATAGAGGAGATGTGTTGTTATAGAGGTGAAGGGTTGTTATAGAGGAGATGTGTTGTTATAGAGGAGATGTGATGTTATAGAGGAGATGTGTTGTTATAGAGGAGATGTGTTGTTATAGAGGTGAAGGGTTGTTATAGAGGAGATGTGTTGTTATAGAGGAGATGTGTTGTTATAGAGGAGATGTGTTGTTATAGAGGAGATGTGTTGTTATAGAGGAGATGTGTTGTTATAGAGGTGAAGGGTTGTTATAGAGGAGATGTGTTGTTATAGAGGAGATGTGTTGTTATAGAGGAGATGTGTTGTTATAGAGGAGATGTGTTGTTATAGAGGAGATGTGTTGTTATAGAGGTGAAGGGTTGTCTGTATCTCAAAATGGCAACCTATTCCCTACATAGTTGTTGTCTTCACTAGGCTAAAGGCCTTCTCTTCTCAGTGATAAACAATCTTGTTGTTGTTGTCCCTGTCTGTGTAATTACTGCTCTGGTATGTTTCACATCTCAGCAGCAGTACACAAACACAGACTCTGGTGAACCCCAGGAGATATAGACTTTTACCACCAACCCAGACTCTGGTGAACCCCAGGAGGTATAGACTTTTACCACCAACCCAGACTCTGGTGAACCCCAGGAGGTATAGACTTTTACCACCAACCCAGACTCTGGTGAACCCCAGGAGGTATAGACTTTTACCACCAACCCAGACTCTGGTGAACCCCAGGAGGTATAGACTTTTACCACCAACCCAGACTCTGGTGAAACCCAGGAGGTATAGACTTTTACCACCAACCCAGACTCTGGTGAACCCCAGGAGGTATAGACTTTTACCACCAACCCAGACTCTGGTGAAACCCAGGAGGTATAGACTTTTACCACCAACCCAGACTCTGGTGAACCCCAGGAGGTATAGACTTTTACCACCAACACAGACTCTGGTGAAACCCAGGAGGTATAGACTTTTACCACCAACCCAGACTCTGGTGAACCCCAGGAGGTATAGACTTTTACCACCAACCCAGACTCTGGTGAAACCCAGGAGGTATAGACTTTTACCACCAACACAGACTCTGGTGAACCCCAGGAGGTATAGACTTTTACCACCAACCCAGACTCTGGTGAGCCCCAGGAGGTATAGACTTTTACCACCAACCCAGACTCTGGTGAACCCCAGGAGGTATAGACTTTTACCACCAACCCAGACTCTGGTGAACCCCAGGAGGTATAGACTTTTACCACCAACACAGACTCTGGTGAACCCCAGGAGGTATAGACTTTTACCACCAACACAGACTCTGGTGAACCCCAGGAGGCATAGACTTTTACCACCAACCCAGACTCTGGTGAACCCCAGGAGGTATAGACTTTTACCACCAACCCAGACTCTGGTGAAACCCAGGAGGTATAGACTTTTACCACCAACCCAGACTCTGGTGAACCCCAGGAGGTATAGACTTTTACCACCAACACAGACTCTGGTGAACCCCAGGAGGTATAGACTTTTACCACCAACCCAGACTCTGGTGAACCCCAGGAGGTATAGACTTTTACCACCAACACAGACTCTGGTGAACCCCAGGAGGTATAGACTTTTACCACCATACCAGACTCTGGTGAACCCCAGGAGGTATAGACTTTTACCACCAACACAGACTCTGGTGAACCCCAGGAGGTATAGACTTTTACCACCAACCCAGACTCTGGTGAACCCCAGGAGGTATAGACTTTTACCACCAACACAGACTCTGGTGAACCCCAGGAGGTATAGACTTTTACCACCAACCCAGACTCTGGGTTAACCCTTTACTATATCAGCCCTGGGTTGGCTAGCCAAGTGCTGGGTTTACGCTCGACTTGGCCTTCGGTTGCAGTTAGTGTTTGGTTAGCTGGATTAGTTAGTACTGCGTTAACTCTCTCTAGCCCTCATGCTGTATCGGCCTTCATTTTAAACTCTTTTTTTTTGTTTCCCACAAAAATAACTTATGTGAATCTTCAAAACAAGGCTTCAGTAAAAAGCCCATTAGAAACAGCAGATTTTATAAATCACCCTGCTTTCAGTGGGATGGGATCGGCTGCTGTTAAATTGGTAAGTATGCAATGTGCCCTACGCACAGAGAGAGAGACGCATTGAAGAGCTGGGTTACTGTGGTGGAGGGAAAGGATGATTTGATACCAATGTGTCCTGCCCTTGTTATTGCTCTACGTTGGGTAACAGAGAAGGAGAGAGAGAGGGAGAAAAAGAGAGAAGGAGAGAGAGAGGGAGAATGTTGACTGTGTACTTTGGGAGAATCAGAGAGTTTATTTTTTCAGACAGACGTCTTTCCGTTGTGTCTGCAGATACACAGTCACCTCAGAGGCCAGGAGAGATGTTGCTGGGTTCTGGTCTAGTGGCTGGCCTTAAGAGAGGTGTGTGTGTGTGTGTGTGTGTGTGTGTGTGTGTGTGTGTGTGTGTGTGTGTGTGTGTGTGTGTGTGTGTGTGTGTGTGTGTGTGTGTGTGTGTGTGTGTGTGTGTGTGTGTGTGTGTGTGTGTGTGTGTGTGTGTGTGTGCGTGTGTGTGTGTGTGTGTGTGTACATATAAGTATAAGTATATGATATGCATGCACGTGAATATATGGGTAGATACTCTCCGGTCTAAAACAAACCTTTAACAGTAGAGCAGAGTTAGCCACCAGTCTCCACTTGAATTTATACTCTTGTTTGTTCTCTTTCTGAGATGACCACAGACTGACTACTGCTTATCCTGCTGCATCCCTCAGAACAGACAGGGGAGAGTGGGAGGGGGTGAAGAGAGAGGGGAGGTAGAGGAGAGAGAGTGTGTGAGGTAGAGACAGAGAGAGACATAGAGAGGAGAGGGGGTGAAGAGAGAGGGGAGGTAGAGGAGAGAGAGTGTGTGAGGTAGAGACAGAGAGAGACATAGAGAGGAGAGGGGGTGAAGAGAGAGGGGAGGTAGAGGAGAGAGAGTGTGTGAGGTAGAGACAGAGAGAGACATAGAGAGGAGAGGGGGTGAAGAGAGAGGGGAGGTAGAGGAGAGAGAGTGTGTGAGGTAGAGACAGAGAGAGACATAGAGAGGAGAGGGGGTGAAGAGAGAGGGGAGGTAGAGGAGAGAGAGTGTGTGAGGTAGAGACAGAGAGAGACATAGAGAGGGGAGGGGTGAAGAGAGAGGGGAGGTAGAGGAGAGAGAGTGTGTGAGGTAGAGACAGAGAGAGACATAGAGAGGAGAGGGGATGAAGAGAGAGGGGAGGTAGAGGAGAGAGAGTGTGTGAGGTAGAGACAGAGAGAGACAGAGAGGAGAGGTGATGAAGGAAAGACACGAGACAGAGTAACATCCACTATGTCTGGCTCTTGGGCCGTTAGTGGTCAGTGTGGTTGAGATAACTCCAAGTCTCCACAGCCAGCCCAGCCCAGGGGTTATGGTTGATCTGTATAGACTAGACAAGGGGGGGGGGGGGCCAAGGTATACTCTTTGCACTATGATTTTTGGTACCAAGTAGAACCCGGGTTCTACCTGGAGCCAAAAAGGGTTCTTCAAAGGGTTCTACTATGGGGACAGCCGAAGAGCTTAAGGTTCTAGATAGCACCTTATTTTCTATGATTGTAGAGGTAAGGAGACAGAGTGGCAGAGAAAGGGAATGAGAGAGAGGTGCAGAGCAGTTTGTAGTCAGGGGGCGTTCTGGGGCAGCCAGCTCCGCAGCGCTGCAATTATAGACATTTTCTTCCAAAGAGGAGCACCACTTCTTCCACAACTGCTTATCTGACGCTCTCACGCAGTGCACTCTATCTCATATACACAGAGAGCCTTATTCTAATGTAGCTCCAGAATATTGTGCGGTATCAGGAAAGGCCTCTTTATCTGTGATGTCTTCTCTTTGACCTAGAACATTTCCACCTCGTTTTAAAGTTACGTCATGCTGGGGTACGAGTAGGGGGTTGTGGGAGTGTACCGGATACTGTATGAGTGGTGGGTTGTGTGAGCGTATGGGTACGAATGTGAGTCTGTGGGTACGTGTGGTGGGCTGTGTGAGTACGTGTGGTGGGATGTGTGAGTGTGTGGATACATATGGTGGGTTGTGTGAGCGTATGAGTACGAATGTGAGTGTGTGGGTACGTGTGGTGGGTTGTGTGAGTGTGTGGATACATATGGTGGGTTGTGTGAGTGTGTGGGTATGTGTGGTGGGTTGTGTGAGTGTGTGGGTACATATAGTGGGTTATGTGAGTGTGTGGGTACGTCTGGTGGGTTGTGTGAGTGTGGGTACGAATGTGAGTGTGTGGGTACATATGGTGGGTTGTGTGAGTGTGTGGGTACGTGTGGTGGGTTGTGTGAGCGTATGGGTACTAATGCGAGTGTGTGGGTACATATGGTGAGTTGTGTGAGTGTGTGGGTACGTGTGGTGGGTTGTGTGAGTGTGTGGGTACGTGTGGTGGGTTGTGTGAGTGTGTGGGTGCATATGGTGGGTTGTGTGAGTGTGTGGGTACATATGGTGGGTTGTGTGAGTGTGTGGGTACGTGTGGTGGGTTGTGTGAGTGTTTGGGTACATATGGTGGGTTGTGTGAGTGTGTGGGTACGTGTGGTGGGTTGTGTGAGTGGGTGGTGGGTTGTGTAAGTGTGTGGGTACGTGTGGTGGGTTGTGTGAGTGTGTGGGTACGTGTGTTGGGTTGTGTGAGTGTGTGGGTACGTGTGTTGGGTTGTGTGTGTGTGTGGGTACGTGTGGTGGGTTGTGTGAGTGTGTGGGTACGTGTGGTGGGTTGTGTGAGTGTGTGGGTACGTGTGTTGGGTTGTGTGAGTGGGTGGGTACGTGTGGTGGGTTGTGTGAGTGTGTGGGTACGTGTGGTGGGTTGTGTGAGTGTGTGGGTACGTGTGGTGGGTTGTGTGAGTGTGTGGGTACGTGTGTTGGGTTGTGTGAGTGTGTGGGTACGTGTGTTGGGTTGTGTGTGTGAATGTATGTGTTAGGGATATAAAGTTCGGTGTTATCTGAAGTGTGTTTTACTGAGCCCAGCAGTGTAGATTGCGGTGGAAAGGTTTGGCGTTGACAGATACATTTATTTCAGTGTGCAGGATACGGGTAGATGTGCTGCTAAATTACAACTGTGCCAACAGTTGATATGGCCTATTCAGTTATTATAACATTCTGTAACGTCTTCTTCAAGAACTTTACTGTAACACCATTTAATACACATACTGGATATTGCATCATAAATGATAAACATTGCTTTAATCATTTATCTCAGTCATTAAATCACAGATTCACACGTTCCTCATTTGATCTTGTGAGATTTTATTATGACACAGGATCCACTTGATCCAGCTTGCTGGTAGCATGTTCATTCTCTCCCCTGCAGGGTCAGTTTGCTGGTAGCATGTTCATTCTCTCCCCTGCAGGGTCAGTTTGCTGGTAGCATGTTCATTCTCTCCCCTGCAGGGTCAGTTTGCTGGTAGCATGTTCATTCTCTCCCCTGCAGGGTCGGTTTGCTGGTAGCCATGTTAATTCTCTCCCCTGCAAGGTCGGTTTGCTGGTAGCCATGTTAATTCTCTCCCCTGCAGGGTCAGTTTGCTGGTAGCCATGTTAATTCTCTCCCCTGCAAGGTCAGTTTGCTGGTAGCCATGTTAATTCTCTCCCCTGCAGGGTCGGTTTGCTGGTAGCCATGTTAATTCTCTCCCCTGCAGGGTCAGTTTGCTGGTAGCATGTTAATTCTCTCACCTGCAGGGTCGGTTTGCTGGTATCCATGTTAATAATCTCCCCTGCAGGGTCGGTTTGCTGGTAGCATGTTAATTCTCTCACCTGCAGGGTCGGTTTGCTGGTAGCCATGTTAATTCTCTCCCCTGCAGGGTCAGTTTGCTGGTATTATGTTAATTCTCTCTCCTGCAGGGTCAGTTTGCTGGTAGCCATGTTAATTCTCTCACCTGCAGGGTCGGTTTGCTGGTAGCCATGTTAATTCTCTCCCCTGCAGGGTCAGTTTGCTGGTATTATGTTAATTCTCTCTCCTGCAGGGTCAGTTTGCTGGTAGCCATGTTAATAATCTCCCCTGCAGGGTCGGTTTGCTGGTAGCATGTTAATTCTCTCACCTGCAGGGTCAGTTTGCTGGTAGCCATGTTAATTCTCTCACCTGCAGGGTCGGTTTGCTGGTAACCATGTTAATTCTCTCCCCTGCAGGGTCAGTTTGCTGGTAGTCATGTTAATTCTCTCCCCTGCAGGGTCGGTTTGCTGGTATTATGTTAATTATCTCCCATGCAGGGTCGGTTTGCTGGTAGCATGTTAATTCTCTCCCCTGCAGGGTCTGTTTGTGAAGTGTAATCATGTGGCTCTGGTGAGCTGCTAAAATAGCCACTAGGAAATTCCTGGAGTGGTTAGGATTGCAACAAGATAGACTGCTTACCGCTACACTGCTCACACACACACAGGCACATATGCGCGTACGCACACAAACACATACAGTACAATGCACATGTAGGCTACTTCCACAGCTTTACATTGCAATGAGAGAAAACCAAGACTGACAAAGTGAGGATGTTTCCATGTGCTAGTGGCTCCTCACAGCAGCTGCTGCAGGACAGTATGTTTCTCTCTCTGTCCTAGTGGGACTGAGCACGCTCTCTCTCCATCCATTACATTACACACAAACACACACTGAAGCTGTTTGTCTGAATGTCATCAGACAGGCATTGCCTGTTCAGACACGCTCTGTCTGGTCGCCAGGAGACACAGTGACTGTTAGGTTACACTGCCCTTACCTTAGTTCACTGTTTCAGCTGGTAACTTCCTGGTATTTACTGAGAAATTATGTGCTTTCTGGTATTTCAAATAATTCAAAACAATTGATGATGATTGGTTAGAGATTAATTTCAAAGAAACTAAAGCATGTTTAATTATTATATAACAACCACTTTCTCCTGATATGACCAAGCTTTGTTTTCAGAGGTTGCAAATTGAATTAAATTCAGTTTGAGGTGAATGTAATGGCATAATTGATACAATAGTGTGAATGTGGCAGAATGCACCTGGAACAGAGACAGAGTTATGATTGTGTGTGTGGGTATGTGTGTGTTTGTGCCCACCTGGGTTATTGTATTGTGGTGTCGTGGGGGAGTGTATGAGGAGAGTTATGTTATTGTGGTGTGTGTTGTTGGAGGAGCTCAGGGTGACTCTGGTGACACATCCAACATACACTCACACAAATAGCAAGTTCAAATGTGTCAATGGAGGCCTTGTCTCTGCGTGTGTGTGTGCAGGACTATGTGTTTGTATGTGTGTGTACGGTATACATGTCATTTCCTTACATCCTCAAAGTACATATAGACAAAGCATGCTCATAATGTATGGACACATTCAATGGGAGAGACAAACAGCTGAACTCTGTTAATTTGAAAAATGGGCAAGAGGCCAATGCTTGTCCTCATATTTGGCTGTGTCCTATTTTCTCAGCACGTGTTACATAACACGCCTCTACAACCAGAGAGAAAAAAACTTCCCTGGAAAATTCCCCACCTCAACTCGCCTAGCGATCCGCCCTGCATGCTGACTCACACCCCCATGGCCCAAGACGTTCTGTCTGGTTCAGGGTTCTGATGTGGGTTGGTGGTGAGGGCCTTTTCCTTCCGCTGCAACATTACTTATACTTCTGACATCTTATTCCCATTACAGGGAAGACATGCTTTACATTGAGTGCATATGAAGGACATATTTAAGACATATGTGGACATGGTCCTATTTAGCAGAGAGCTAGGAAAGTGATGTGTATCTGGACGTGATCTGCAAAATGCCCCTTATATAAAGTATGTGTACAGTAAGCAACTTCTACTGCATCAGTTGAATAATTAAAGGTGGCACCTCTACTATACCCCTATCATAGGAGGAGTCCTATGGGGAAATCTTTATGGCATTACTAACACTAGTTCTCATCCATTTCAAGTTCAACCTTTTCATTTATCAAATAGCAGACTGTCTAAAATATTTAATTTAACAGATTAAAAGGTTTCAGTTTATAGGCCTATTTGTCTTATTCACCGTTTACTTGAAATGTGTTTTGAAAGGGCTGTTTGGCTCTGGTCAAAAGTAGTGCACTATATAGGGAATAGTCTGCCATTTGGGATGCAAACATGGTCTCTATGGAAGAGACAACATTATTTGACCTCTCCCAGTCGTAGGTCAGCTTGCTCTCTTTCCATAGCCTGGTGGAATAAAAACTGAGCTGCCACGTTTCATTAGTGAAGCAGAGTAATTCAGTGTGGATTTCAACGTTTCTCCCTAAACTGACTAAACTGAAGGTGTGGCATTTATACTGCATGTCGTTGTACATGTAGCATTGAATCCCAGGCTTCCCCTCCACCAGATTCAATTCAGTAAGCAGAGTGACCGAGAGTATCATGGTGTCAGGCTGTGTGGCCTAACTCTGCTGTACACAACATGCCAGTGGACTAATGGTCTGGGGCTAGATCCAAAAACACACTGTAGTCTTCTCTGAACAGTTGCACATGGAAATCTAGCCAAAATCAAATATTTTACTATGTCATTATCTGTTGAACAAAACAACGTTCTTCCATAGTTTTGGTTCATTGTTACACTGTCATCCAAGAGTTGCTGAAGTTCCTTCAGTAACAAAACAACCTTGACATATAGGCTATCCTGGGACAGCACAGTGTTTTAGTCTAGAATGTACTAAATGTAATGAGCTACTTGTTGCCAATGAGACAGCAATGTGAACAAACAAACCCAGCGTGACTAGCCAATAGCAACAGAGCATGAGCTGGTGGTGTAGCAGTCTTTACCTGGAGTCCAGTTTGTTACATGGAAGTTCTACAATCTACTATCTATGAAGTCAAAACTCTGTACAAATAAGCACACTGTACAGCGTGGCTAAATTCAGAGAAAAAAGCAGCAAAGTCATGAACTTTGAGGGTGGATTTTCCGGAGAAGCAGGTCTTACTGGTTGTCTAGGTCACGGGGTAGTCTCGTGATCACACCCTGCTATCACCCGCGCCAACTGTTGCTGGGGGGATAGATAGCGAGCGATGCCGCGAGGACCTGTGTTTAGTGGTGTCCCGCCTCAGGTTACAGCGTTTAAGAAAAGAAAGTGTTGAAAAGGGAAAACCACAACGAGCAGTTAGCTCTGCCCTGGCTGGCTGGGGATGTGTCTGAGTCAGATGTAAACACACTGCCAATGGGAGGTGGAACTAGAAGTCATACCACAGTAAACAGGTGTCTAGTTGGAGCGAGAGTCATGGGATTAAACTCCATTATGTCCAGTAGAAGTGGAGGAAGCCTTCATACCCTGGTCCATTTCAACAGTATAGGGATGCACTTCATGCCAACAGGTTGAATAATACAGTAGAAACCAACAGTTATAGAAGACAACAGAGAGTAGAGTGTTTTAGCAGGAGGATTGTTTATTGGTGTTATGCTTTGAGCTGCAACCCTCTGTTCTACTGTCATCTCTGTGACCGACTGCCTGGTGGCTCGTAACAAAGAAATAAATATGGAGGATATAAAACCATGCCTGCATATAACGCCAGAGAATAATTTACACTAGAAAAGAGTAATGACACGGTGGCAGCAGCCGCTGGTAGAAAGTGTGTTGCTAGCTGCAGGCCAGAAAGACGTAGAAATGTTTAAGGCAAGGCCTCTCCTCCTGCACAGATATAGCCTTCTCTTAGCCGATAGACTGGCCTGGAAGAACACAGAACACAAAACTATTAGTTGTGACTTATACAACACATACACCAAGTATACTTTTACGCACAAGTATTAGTTGTTTTACACAAGAAAACTCACATTTATTTACACAACAAAATTCTCTCACACAAAACACACAATGATACGTTTATTTACAGACAACTATTTGTTAGTATTGACAGGTAGTGATGTTAAGGTTGAGATGAGGGGGACAATAATGAGTGTGGGACAGGAAGGAAACGTACCTTTGTTGCTCACAGACACTTCTGGATGTTGTTCAGGACGTCTTCATAGACAGCGTTGTACAGATGTTCCTTTGACTTAGTTCCATCTAGCTGCACTGTAAACACCACACAAATAATCAGTAACATGAAAACAGATATTACACAAGTAGGAGAACACACACGCACACACACAGAAGCATTACACATTTATCACAAACACGTGATTTAACGGGAGCACGGATATACTGTGCACATACACAAAACAAACACTTACCAACATCAACTCCTGATGTTTCCATGATGATCTTGTGTTTGGTGTACATGGGCCAGACGTGACCATCAAACAGACCCGGGGGATCTGGTACCTTGTAGTTTCTTGAGCTGCACACAGGACACACACACACACAGGACACACACACACACACACAGGACACACACACACACAGGACATACACACACACAGGACATACACACACACAGACACACACAGAGGACACACACAGACACCTGGGATTAGCTGAAAGGTTACTCCACAACAGCAAAGCAGCAGAAGCTGGATGTTCAGGTAGATATGTCCGTGTTTCAGTGTTTAACTTACCACCTCCTCTTTTTGCATACTTCGTATGGAATGGAAATAAAATAGCGTTGGTTCAGCACGTCGATCAAAGGTCTGCAGGAACACAAACAGAATTGGAAATATTATATTTTTAGTTTTATACATTTTACAAGTTGACCGAATGAGATGAAAGTACGTCTCACTCCTGTGTGGAATGGACCGGCCCCTCACCCAGAGTTTTAGGGAGAGAACAGACACTCCTGTGTGGAATGGACCGGCCCCTCACCCAGAGTTTTAGGGAGAGAACAGACACTCCTGTGTGGAATGGACCGGCCCCTCACCCAGAGTTTTAGGGAGAGAACAGACACTCCTGTGTGGAATGGACCGGCCCCTCACCCAGAGTTTTAGGGAGAGAACAGACACTCCTGTGTGGAATGGACCGGCCCCTCACCCAGAGTTTTAGGGAGAGAACAGACACTCCTGTGTGGAATGGACCGGCCCCTCACCCAGAGTTTTAGGGAGAGAACAGACACTCCTGTGTGGAATGGACCGGCCCCTCACCCAGAGTTTTAGGGAGAGAACAGACACTCCTGTGTGGAATGGACCGGCCCCTCACCCAGAGTTTTAGGGAGAGAACAGACACTCCTGTGTGGAATGGACCGGCCCCTCACCCAGAGTTTTAGGGAGAGAACAGACACTCCTGTGTGGAATGGACCGGCCCCTCACCCAGAGTTTTAGGGAGAGAACAGACAGGCTTTTCACATGCTTGTTACTTAGTTAAACAGGAAGAAAGAGTCAAAGTATTGACGAAGTGTACTGGTGTTACTACTACTATATTACTGTGGTATCATACTTTACATAGAACAACAAAGCTGCTAAATGAACCAGATCTACAACTACTGATGTTCTACTGAGACACAGAAACACATTTTGTCCTCCTCACCCAAATTTGAGGAGCAGGAGGAGAGGAAGAAGGGGAGAGAGACAAGAGTCCTCACCCATAGGTGTAAAGCAGGAATCCTTCCACGATGAGGATGTGAGTTCCCTCATCCCTGTGGTCAGACTCTGGGAGAATCTCCGTATCCAAGGTGTTGTTGACGCCGTGCGACCTTTCAAACTTCACCGGGTCGTCAAGCCAGGCGTAGATGGTACTCATCATGGCGTCCATGTCGAGGGCAGTGATGACTGGAGGGATGAAGGAAAGAAAAAGGCATATAAAGGGAGAGAGACAGTGAGAAATGGACAGATATACAGCTAAAATCCACCTTCTAGGTTAAGGTGCATGATGATTGTATTAAGTAGTAGTGTGTTACACACCCACACACAGACAGACTCACCCCCCCAACCCTTCCAGAAAGAACCCGTCTTACCATCATACTGCTTAAAGCCATCTTCACCAACTTCAATCTGATCTTGTGGCTGAAACATACATGAATGAGATGTACCCAGGTACAGTCTAACATTCTGCCATATGAACACCTCAGGGTCTGCCAACCCTCCCTCACGCCTCTCTCCCAACACACACTGAAGGAAATACCTGCTCTTCTATCCAAGCAATGACATCCATATAGATTCAAAGCTCTGACGAATCTAGCCCATGTGCAATGTGCGTTTACTCTATCACTAGCATAACGACCAACATAATAGCAACAGTAATAGCTATAGTAATACACTCATAAGAGACTCACCTTGAAAAAGTCATCCTGATGAACCACACAACAGTTGGGAAGGTTCTTGATCAGTTTGTTGGTGAGGGTGGTCTTTCCCCCGTTGGTTACGCTGTAAAGACATACACAATCACATATGGTAAAAACACCACGAGGGAGGGCGCTGTATTGTACAACGTCGCTGGCATTACATATGAATGGCAACTAGTGGGCAGAGGGACAGATAACGATTTACACACGTTTGTATTCTTTTAGCGCCGCAGGTAACATTGTAATGTTAAATCGCCCGACGCTGGCAACATTATTGTCGTGAATTTCGTTACAATGTACACCAACTTTTAATGACGGCTGCACACGTATTACATTGTCACAACCGGAGACGAACCTCTTCGCCACAGACAGAAGGGGTTATAAATATATTAGTATTCGCTCCCGGGGCGATGAGGCTATGTCAGAATCATATTTGGGGTATTTATTAGACAATGGAAATATAGTGCTGGAAAGGGAAGGGCTGGAAAGTCGCCACGATGACAGAAAGACAACGGACAAGCGGTATTCCTATGGAACGCGCCCAGCCCCACGTGCTGCGGCCTAGTAGGCTATATTACCGGTATTTCAAGACACTCACCCTCCGATGCCGATAATGCACTTCATCTTGTCAGACAGTGAAAGTTCAGGAAACTTGCAAAAAACGTCAAAAAAACCAGGACCGGTCAGCCCTCTAGGAACTCAGTGATCAGACGGAAGAAAGCTTCAAAAGAGAAGGTTCAGTAAATGTTAACTACTTGATTCTTCCATATTTCAGAATATGGTGAAAGGTTGGACGATGTCACTTCGCTGTGTGCTTCCACCAAGAGAGAAATGAACTGCTAGGCTCACTACTACACTTACTGCCAGTTCAACGGTGATTGGCTATATAAACACTTCAGTCCCAGCAGAAACATAAAACCCACAGCCAATCAGGAAGCGATGAAATCTTCACCCCCGCTTTCCCCGCCCACCTGTTTTTCTAGAGCCAATTAAAATAAAACTTTAATGCAAAAAAATTTAGATTTTGTTGTTGTCTGAAAAAGGAAAAAAATAAAACACTTGTTAGTTCTTTGTCCATTGCTCATGTTTTTATTTTTCTTCTTATTGGTGTCTTTTAGGAGTGTTTTCTTTGCAGCAATTCGACCATGAAGGCCTGATTCACACAGTCTCCTCTGAACAGTTGATGTTGAGATGTGTCTGTTACTTGAACTCTGTGAAACATTTATATGGGCTGCAATTTCTGAGACTGGTAACTCTAATGAACGTATCCTCTGATGCTGAGGTAATGGGTCTTCCTTTCCTGTGGCGGTCCTCACAAGAGCCAGTTTCATCATAGCGCTTGAGGGTTTTTTGGGACTGCAAGTTCTTGAAATGTTCCCTATTGACTGACCTTCATGTCTTAAAGCAAATATGGACTGTCATTTCTCTTTGCTTAGGTTGTTTTTGCCATAATATGGACTCAGTCTTTTACCAAATAGGGCTATCTTCTGTATATCACGTCTATCTTGTCACAACACAACTGATTGGCTCAAATGCATTAAGGAAATAAATTCCAATTTAAGTTAACAACACACCTGTTAATTGAAATGCATTCCAGGTGACTACCTCATAAAGCTGGTTGAGAGAATGCCAAGAGTGTGCAAAGGATGTCCTCAAGGCAAAGGGTGGCTACTTTGAAGAATCTCAAATATAAAATATATTTTGATATATTTGACATTTTTTGGGTTACTACATCATTCCATATGTGTTATTTCATAGTTTGTATGTCTTCACTATTATTCTACAATGTAGAAAATAGTAAGAATACAGAAAAACCATTGAATAAGTAAGTGATTACCTATGCAAACTTTTGACTGGTCCTGTACTTATGGTCTTAGAACACCCAAGATAATAAGATAAAGGTAATTCTTTTTTAATTGCATCATGTTTTTGCTCTCTTCACTTTCTCCTGCTGACCTCGTCGCTTTGTTTACTAGTATCCACCCTTTCCGCAATGTGACACAGTTTGAGGTTTGAAACCAAAATATCTCCTACAGATGGTTTTCTGCCCCCTCAGAACCTCAGCTATGAGTAGTTGGCTGCCAACAGTATGTTTGCTTCCCAAATGGCACCCTATTCCCTACATAGTGAACTACTTTTGATCAGGGCCCAAAGAGCTCTGGTCAAAAGAAGTGCACTATATAAGAGAGAGGGTACCATTTGGGATGTAAAATGAATCAAATCCGGTTCTGACTTGTGTTGTGAGGCGGCTGTGGCCATTCATGGCTACAGGGACTTAATTGTCTTATATATCAATTGAGAGACATACTTTTTTTTCCCTTGTTAAAGTTGACATTGACCATTAAAAGCAAGCTATTAACAACTAAAATACCAAGATAGGATGTGTAAACATGTATAGCCACTTTTATCCATTTCTATTCTGTGACAAAACAGAATATACCAATTAACAATTCTGGTTAGAGTGCCTTGGTCTTTAGGGTTAGCTCCTTAAACATTTAGCCTTTCCTTTCCCAACACTTTCATGTTTTATTTGTGAAACTGAATGCATTCCTCTCAAAACATAGGATTCTGACACCCACCATCTCAGATTGTTTCCCAAAATAGTTTGTTGTTAGAAACAGGTAAGATTAGCATTCCTGCAACATTATTTTGTTGAAATATAATTTGATCTTTGAGAAATTAAGATAATTGATTGCACCCAAATTGGCCATTTTAATTTATAAGATGTATATAATATTAAATAATTATATTACTTAACATCCGATTTGGACCAAACTTTTTTCCAACTATGAGTAAGACATGGCGAATCCAAAGAAGTGATCAAAAGCCATCCACGGACCCCCCACTCTAATCTCACCCCCAAAATGAGTATATAGTACTGTAGTATCAGTTCTCTATGTTTGACTAGTAGTATGGAGCTGCAGCTCGGAATATTATTTATTCATCCAATGTAATGTATTCTCAGTGAAACTGTTAAAGGGATAGGTCACCCAAATTACAAAGTTATATACATGTTGGTTTTCTTAACCTGTAAGCAATTTATGGACCAGGTATAACAGCAACCAATGCTTTGGTTTTGTTTACCTGGCCACTGTTTCAACTGCTAACTGAGCGCGGAAATGCTAATATAGGTATCATTGACTTGCATTGGATTTGTGAAACAAATGTTAAAAAGTTAGCATTTGAAACAGTGGCCAAGTAAACTAAATCAAAGCATGGGTTGCTGTTATACCTGGTCATTTGACTGCTTACAGAGTAAGAAAATGCATATGTAATTTGTGTGAACTATTCCTTTAACATTGTTAGGTTAGATTACTTGTTGGTTATTACAGCATTGTCGGAACTAGAAGCACAAGCATTTTGCTACACTCGCATTAACATCTGCTAACCATGTGTATGTGACAAATACAATTTGATTTGAACAATGTGGGGGAGAACAGCACCATGTAGTGGTCAGAACCTGGTAATATCAGGATGTCGGATGGGACATAAACCCAACAACTTCAATGATTAAAACATCACCAAATTCACTGAGAATACATAACATTGTATGAATAAACAACACTGAGCCTCAGCTCCGTACTACTAGTCAAACATAGAGAATTGATACTATGTACACACATTTGGGGTGTCATTAGCGTGGGACGTGGGGGGGGTCTGTGTATGGCTTTTGACAACTTCTTCGGATTCCTCATGTCTTACTCATTGTTAGAAAAAGGTTTGGTCCAAATCGGATGTTAAGTAATATAATTATTTAATATTATATACATCTTATAAATTAAAATGGCCAATTTGGGTGCAATCAATTATCTTAATTTCTCAAAGATCAAATTATATTTCAACAAAATAATGTTGCAGGAATGCTTATCTTTTTCTAACTACAACAACGATTTAAGAGAAATCTAACATGGTGGGTGCTGAATGGCTTGCTGAAATGACATGGAACGACCAATGAGAGTGAGAGTTTCCAGGAGCATATGCAGTAAGTGTGGAGTATGTAGTGTATGGCTTATTCACAGTATACACATGACCGTCAGCTACAGTTACAGTTGATTTTACTGTTAAATAATATGCACACACAGAATGTTACTCAGGTCTGGAGAGATAGAGGAGACTGTAGTGTGTGTGTGTGAGTGTGTGTTCAACATTGGAATGTCCAGCAGCTCTATCCTGTGTCCCGAATGGCATCCTATTGCCTATACAGTGCAGTTTTTTTTTTACTAGGGCCCAGGGTGTAGGGAATAGGGTGCCATTTCAGAAGCATCCCTAGACAGCCCAGCTCCCGTTTCAATACACAATGCACAACGCCTGACTGAATAGGAGGAAAGAGTTCTCTGAAACTGAATGCCTCTCTGCTTTGTGTTCCATATTTCCACAACATATGGGATTGTTTCCACAGTGCTATAAAGACTCTCTCTCTAAGATAATGATTTACTGGTATCCATATTACATTCCCAATTATTTGTTCACAGATAAACAAGTGCGTCAGATGCCAACAAGAGTGAACGTAGCATGTGATATAGTTAGTTCACTGACCCACTGTGTGTTTTTCTACAAAAACTGGGCCAGCCAACAGCCCTGTGGTCAAGCAACAGCACATGGTCAATGTTTACACCAGGGATCCAAATGGTACCACATTCCCTCTATATAGTGCACTACTTTTGACCAGGGACCATAATGCTCTGGTCAAAAGTAGTGCACTATAGGGAATAGGGTGCCATTTGGTAGGTACTGAAGACATCTGGCAGCGGGACAGATGCCATGGTCATGCTGCTATATAGATACATGTGGAGCTGATTCAGCTGACTGCCATCCATATTCAAG
>NW_027259289.1:0-35195 GCF_045791955.1 Oncorhynchus clarkii lewisi | reverse complement strand
CGACTTCTTCTCTCTCAAACTCCTGCGCTGACTGACTTCTTCTCTCAAACTCCTGCGCTGACTGACTTCTTCTCTCAAACTCCTGCGCTGACTGACTTCTTCTCTCTCAAACTCCTGCGCTGACTGACTTCTTCTCTCTCAAACTCCTGCGCTGACTGACTTCTTCTTCTCTCTCAAACTCCTGCGCTGACTGACTTCTTCTCTCTCAAACTCCTGCGCTGACTGACTTCTTCTCTCTCAAACTCCTGCGCTGACTGACTTCTTCTTCTCTCTCAAACTCCTGCGCTGACTGACTTCTTCTTCTCTCTCAAACTCCTGCGCTGACTGACTTCTTCTTCTCTCTCAAACTCCTGCGCTGACTGACTTTCTTCTTCTCTCTCAAACTCCTGCGCTGACTGACTTCTTCTTCTCTCTCAAACTCCTGCGCTGACTGACTTCTTCTTCTCTCTCAAACTCCTGCGCTGACTGACTTCTTCTTCTCTCTCAAACTCCTGCACTGACTGACTTCTTCTCTCATTCCTGCTCTGTCTTCTCTCAAATTCCTGTTCTGCCTTCTTCTCTCAAACTCCTGCTCTGCCTGTGTTCCAGGAAGCGTGGTACTGGTAAGAAGGGGGATAAGAACGGGAAGGGTCTTAGGCATTTCTCCATGAAGGTGTGTGAGAAGGTGCAGAAGAAGGGAGTAACTACCTACAATGAGGTGGCTGACGAGCTCGTGGCAGAGTTCAGCGCCAACGACACCCTCCTCTCGCCCGGCGACTCGGTGAGAAACACAGCCAATCAAAAACCATCAGACCAGGGTTTCATCCGTACAACAAATAGCCCAATCCGAGTCCAAGATGCACACTGGTTCTGTACAGCCCTAATGGGCCCCGAGTCAGAAGTAGTGCACTATAAAGGGAATAGAGAGCCATTGGGGAAACGACAGCAGCTCTGTCTCTCTCTCCCCTCCGCAGCATTCCTATGACCAGAAGAACATCCGACGGCGTGTGTACGACGCGCTCAACGTGCTCATGGCCATGAACATCATCTCTAAAGAGAAGAAAGAGATCCGGTGGATCGGCCTGCCCACCAACTCAGCCCAGGAGTGTCAGAGCCTGGAGGTAAGAGATCAGGTGGATCGGCATGCCCACCAACTCAGCCCAGGAGTGTCAGAGCCTGGAGGTAAGAGATCAGGTGGATCGGCCTGCCCACCAACTCAGCCCAGGAGTGTCAGAGCCTGGAGGTAAGAGATCGGGAGGGTCAGAGCCCGGAGGTGTAAGAGATCGGGAGGGTCAGAGCCCGGAGGTGTAAGAGATCGGGAGGGTCAGAGCCCGGAGGTGTAAGAGATCGGGAGGGTCAGAGCCCGGAGGTGTAAGAGATCGGGAGGGTCAGAGCCCGGAGGTGTAAGAGATCGGGAGGGTCAGAGCCCGGAGGTGTAAGAGATCGGGAGGGTCAGAGCCCGGAGGTGTAAGAGATCGGGAGGGTCAGAGCCCGGAGGTGTAAGAGATCGGGAGGGTCAGAGCCCGGAGGTGTAAGAGATCGGGAGGGTCAGAGCCCGGAGGTGTAAGAGATCGGGAGGGTCAGAGCCCGGAGGTGTAAGAGATCGGGAGGGTCAGAGCCCGGAGGTGTAAGAGATCGGGAGGGTCAGAGCCCGGAGGTGTAAGAGATCGGGAGGGTCAGAGCCCGGAGGTGTAAGAGATCGGGAGGGTCAGAGCCCGGAGGTGTAAGAGATCGGGAGGGTCAGAGCCCGGAGGTGTAAGAGATCGGGAGGGTCAGAGCTTGATGTATTCCTGTCATTGTCAGGTGGAGAGACAGAGACGACTAGAGAGGATCAACCAGAAACAGTCTCAGCTTCAGGAGCTCATTCTACAGGTAAACACCCCCTTCACTGTGGGAACATACACGCCTATTAGAAGACGCTCACCTGGTCTTGCTGGTGGCTTCAACGTTGCCTGAATGTCATCTCAACGACGTTGACTGAGCGGTATCACAACGTTGTGTGAATGTGTCGGTGCAGCAAATAGCGTTCAAGCGCCTGGTGCAGCGGAATCGTACAGCGGAGCAGCAAGCGGGCAGGGCTCCGCCCCCAAACTCTGTCATCAACCTGCCCTTCATCATCATCAACACCTCCAAGAGGACCGTCATCGACTGCAGCATCTCCAACGACAAGTAAGAGACCAGAGACTCAGGAATACACACACAATTACTCTAGTCCTGTTTCACTCCTGTGTTATATTCATGTCCCAACTCCCTTTGAGACACCTTGGGACATGGGAGTGATGCTTGGAGCTTGGGACATGGGAGTGATGCTTGGAGCTTGGGACATGGGAGTGATGCTTGGAGCTTGGGACATGGGAGTGATGCTTGGAGGTTGGGACATGGGAGTGATGCTTGGAGGTTGGGACATGGGAGTGATGCTTGGAGGTTGGGACATGGGAGTGATGCTTGGAGGTTGGGACATGGGAGTGATGCTTGGAGGTTGGGACATGGGAGTGATGCTTGGGGGTTGGGACATGGGGGTGATGCTTGGAGGTTGGGACATGGGGGTGATGCTTGGAGGTTGGGACATGGGGGTGATTTCAAATTCAACACCAAACCTAATCTAATCATACCTGCCTCCTCCCCTCTCTCCTGCCTCTGCCCCCCCCCCCTTCTCTCTCTCCTGCCTCTGCCCCCCCCCTTCTCTCTCTCCTGCCTCTGCCCCCCCCTTCTATCTCTCCTGCCTCTGCCCCCCTCTCTCCTGCCTCTGCCCCCCTCTCTCCTGCCTCTGCCCCTCTGCCCCCCTCTCTCCTGCCTCTGCCCCCCCCTTCTCTCTCTCCTGCCTCTGCCCCCCCCCCCTTCTCTCTCTCCTGCCTCTGCCCCCCCCCCCTTCTCTCTCTCCTGCCTCTGCCCCCTCTCTCCTGCCTCTGCCCCTCCCCCCCTCTCGCCTGCCTCTGCCCCCCTCTCTCCTGCCTCTGCCCCCCTCTCTCCTGCCTCTGCCCCCCTCTCTCCTGCCTCTGCCCCTCCCCCCCTCTCGCTCCTTCCTCTGCCCCTCCCCCCCCCCTCTCTCCTGCCTCTGCCCTCCCCCCCTCTCTCTGCCACCCCCCCCCACCTCTCGCCTGCCTCTGCCCCTCTCTCCTGCCTCTGCCCCCCTCTCTCCTGCCTCTGCCCCCCTCTCTCCTGCCTCTGCCCCCCTCTCTCCTGCCTCTCTCTCCTGCCTCTGCCCCTCCCCCCTCTCGCCTGCCTCTGCCCCCCTCTCTCCTGCCTCTGCCCCCCTCTCTCCTGCCTCTGCCCCCCTCTCTCCTGCCTCTGCCCCCCTCTCTCCTGCCTCTGCCCCCTCTCTCCTGCCTCTCTCTCCTGCCTCTGCCCCTCCCCCCCCTCTCTCTGCCACCCCCCCCTCTCGCCTGCCTCTGCCCCTCTCTCTCCTGCCTCTGCCCCTCCCCCCCCTCTCTCCTGCCCCCCCCCCCTCCAGGTTTGAGTACCTGTTCAACTTTGACAACATGTTTGAGATCCATGATGACATTGAGGTGTTGAAGAGAATGGGTCTGGCCTGTGGTCTGGAGGTGGGCCAGTGTTCACCAGAGGACCTGAAGGAAGCTCGTACCCTGGTGCCCAGAGCCCTGGAGCCCTATGTTACAGGTCAGTATGGCTGGTTCCCACAGAGCACCCTGGTGCCCAGAGCCCTGGAGCCCTATGTTACAGGTCAGTATGGCTGATTCCCACAGAGCACCCTGGTGCCCAGAGCCCTGGAGCCCTATGTTACAGGTCAGTATGGCTGATTCCCACAGAGCACCCTGGTGCCCAGAGCCCTATGTTACAGGTCAGTATGGCTGGTTCCCACAGGGCACCCTGGTGCCCAGAGCCCTGGAGCCCTATGTTACAGGTCAGTATGGCTGGTTCCCACAGAGCACCCTGGTGCCCAGAGCCCTGGAGCCCTATGTTACAGGTCAGTATGGCTGATTCCCACAGAGCACCCTGGTGTCCAGAGCCCTGGGGCCCTATGTTACAGGTCAGTATGGCTGGTTCCCACAGGGCACCCTGGTGCCCAGAGCCCTGCAGCCCTATGTTACAGGTCAGTATGGCTGGTTCCCACAGAGCACCCTGGTGCCCAGAGCCCTGGAGCCCTATGTTACAGGTCAGTATGGCTGGTTCCCACAGGGCACCCTGGTGCCCAGAGCCCTGGAGCCCTATGTTACAGGTCAGTATGGCTGGTTCCCACAGAGCTCCCTGGTGCCCAGAGCCCTGGAGCCCTATGTTACAGGTCAGTATGGCTGATTCCCACAGGGCACCCTGGTGCCCAGAGCCCTGGAGCCCTATGTTACAGGTCAGTATGGCTGGTTCCCACAGGGCACCCTGGTGCCCAGAGCCTTGCAGCCCTATGTTACAGGTCAGTATGGCTGGTTCCCACAGAGCACCCTGGTGCCCAGAGCCCTGGAGCCCTATGTTACAGGTCAGTATGGCTGATTCCCACAGGGCACCCTGGTGCCCAGAGCCCTGGAGCCCTATGTTACAGGTCAGTATGGCTGGTTCCCACAGAGCTCCCTGGTGCCCAGAGCCCTGGAGCCCTATGTTACAGGTCAGTATGGCTGATTCCCACAGGGCACCCTGGTGCCCAGAGCCCTGGAGCCCTATGTTACAGGTCAGTATGGCTGGTTCCCACAGGGCACCCTGTTCAGCCTGATATACTTGGGCTAGGACTGTGTAAAGGAGGCGGTAGAAATTGTATTTTATTATAATCCCCCCCTCCCCCCTCCAGAAATGGCCACGGGTCCAATAAGCAACGTCTACATCACAGGAGCCTTGTCTACAAACGGAGGGGGACGCCGTCACACAAGGTGAATCTCTTCTATAGAGATGTACTTCAGAGCTCATTTCCCTGTCTGGAGGGTGGAAGCCCTCTGTGGTGCTTCCCATGCTACAACAGGCTTTGTTTCAAGTGTGCCCTCTATCCAACTCTATGATCTCTCTTTCTGAGCTCTTTTTTTTTCTTGATGTACAGGAAGTGATGTAACAGGCAGGTCTTAACTAATTCCATCTTCTGTTTCCTGCTGTATATTCAGTAGCTCCGATGGCACGGTGGCGTCCATTTCCAACGACTCACACTACAGCGCCTCGCGAGGCCACACCCCTGTGTCCTACATGGCAGACGAGGAAGAGGATGACGAAGACTACGACGACAATGATTAAATCAGTAGTTTCTCACTCGGCCAACTCTTAACAGCCCAGTCTGATGACTAACCAGCTGTGTTCCAAATGGCTTCCTATACCCAATATACTGAACTACTTTTGACCACGGCCATATTGGCACAGAGGTAGTGCACTGTGTAGGGAATAGTGCCATTTGGAATGCATGCAGCCCATGTCCCATGAACAAGTCTCTCTCCCTTCCTCCAGCTCCATCTCAGGCCTTCCCTCCACCCCACCAAGCTATCTACGAGGAGGCCCCTGCTTCTCCTTCCTCAACTGCCTTCAGAATGCACAGAGCTCACCAACGCAATGGCCTTCTGGGAAACGTAGTCTTTGCTGACACTATGACTGTATAATGCCTTTTGTGGGAATTTAATTTATTTCTCTCTCCTTCTGAAGCTGTGATTACTATGAGTATAATCTCCACAACGTGCTCCTCTTCAGCCCGCCTCCCCGTTACAGGAAATGGGATCTTTCTCATGCCAAACTAGTTTTTTGTTGTTGTTTCTTGAGTGAACTGATACACGGCCACAGAAAGATTCCCTCCAGAAACCTGAGATCTGCGTTGTGTGGCTGTATTACAGTATTTAACATCATGAACAGTAGTGGTGTGTCATTGACATGACAGTGAAATGGCTTCCTATACAGCTCCCAGGGGAGAGTGTGTGTGTGTGTGTGTGTGTGTGTTTTGTACTTTACTTATTTGTAGTTATATTTTCTTATTTTGTGTGACTTTCTTCTGGCAGCTATTTTAAAGATGGGTCAGAATGTGTGTTTTTGGACAGTCACTTGGCCCTGCGTGTCATTGTGAATACCTACAGACAGTAGAGGCCAAATGTCCCTGTGTGTGAATACCTACAGACAGCAGAGGCCAAATGTCCCTGTGTGTGAGTACCTACAGACAGCAGAGGCCAAATGTCCTTGTGTGTGAATACCTACAGACAGCAGAGGCCAAATGTCCCTGTGTGTGACGGTAGAGGAGACAAGGCCACCCTATTCCCTTCTCAAAGCGAGGTGACCATGTTCATAATCTCAGAATTGGAGTCGAGAGAACGTTGTTGTAAATTGGAAGCGGTTCTCTGCCTGGCTGGCAGGCAGCCCGTTGAGATAGAAACGTACCAAAATGATTCTAAACATCTCAATGCTCTACTTGATGAACGACACCCAGAGTGAAGTAGCTGCGTATTGTCAATGAAGTGAACTTTGGGGAGGATGGAGCCATTCATAGGGTTGTAACAAGCTCAAGACTTCAGGATTGTGGCAAAAGCCAAAATAGGGGAGTCCACTACAATGACCCCCCCCCCCCCCCCTGAAAACATGTTGACTCTGCAATACCATACCTTATCTTTCTGTTATCTAATGAGTTTGGAAATGATAGAGAATAAATATAGAGGGTGTTTGAACTTGTTGTCTTTATGGATTTGAATACATGTTTAATATTTAAGGTTTCATTATGATACAATGCATAGGTAACGTATTGGTTGTACAAGCAGCACTCCATTAACTCTATGTTAAATGCTCTTCCTAGAAGCTATATAAAAGAGAGAGGTAAAATGAAGCAAAATCACCACTGTCTGGACAGAGATGGTTGAATTTCCAGGTGAAAAACACATCTGTTCAGGTGAGGTGCTGGCAGAGTAGGACACTTAGGAGGAAGAAAGGGGAGAGCCACACCCTCTAGGACCTCGGAGGCAATAACTGAATTACCATCACACCCTGAAGAAGACAGCTGGTCTGTCCAACCGCTGGTTATTAGGTTGTTGTTGATGAGCTAGTGTGAGACTCCTTTTTCATGGGTTACCAGATTGCCTTGGTTTGGGATCATAGACGAGGATAGATGGCTAGAACTGGGTGGGAACGTCGATGGGTTAAGGACATACCTGTTGACGAAATTGTGAAGATATCTTCCCACAGACTACTTTAAAATGGAGAAAGCCCTCAACTGCACTTCCCATTCTGTCATAATTGCAAAGATGAGGAACACTATCCAGCTCTATGGCTCTGACCCTGGTTAGGACCTAGATGGTTGGATTGCTGGCTTGTCTAGTAAAATATATTATTTCAGAGCCTTGAGCAGGAAGACCACCTTCCCCTGGTATGGTTCGTATGAGTCTTGATAGGCGATGTTGTGGGCCACCACACGACACTGGATCTTAGCCTCCCTCTCTTTGACCAGGTGGAACTTCACAGCCACTAGAGGGTTAACGTAGGTGGGCTGTGTGGAGGAAGACCAAGAGAGGGTTCATACCAATTATGTTTATCCATAGTTGGATAGAGGGACCAACTGCCACAATGCTTGTTTTTAACAATTATGGCAAAGATGTGCTCTCTATCAAACTATGATAAAAGTGCCTTCAAGAAGTATTCAGACCCCTCAACTTTTTTTTGTGAGTTTTATTCTAAAATGTATTTAAAAATAAAAAACACTCCTCGGCAATCTACACACAATAGCCCATCATGACAAAGCGAAAGCAGGTTTTTAGACATTTCTGCAAATTGTATTAAAAATAAAAAAACATACCTTATTTACATAAGTATTAAGACCCTTTGCTATGAGACTCGAAGTTGAGCTCAGGTGCATCCTGTTTCCATTGATCATCCTTGAGATGTTTCTACAATTTGATTGGAGTTCACCTGTGATTAAATTCAATTGACTGAACATGATTTGGAAAGGCACACACCGGTCTATAGAAGGTCAGTGCCTGTCAGGGCAAAAACTGAGGTCAAAGGAATTGTCCGAAGAGCTCTGAGACAGGATTGTGTCGAGGCACACATCTGGGGACCGGTACCAAAACATTTCTGCAGCATTAAAGGTCCCCAAGAACACAGAGGCCTCCATCATTCTTCAATGGAAAAAGTTTTGAACCACCAAGACTCTTCCTAGAGCTGGCTGCCCGGCCAAACTGAGCAATCGGGGGAGAAGGGCCTTGGTCAGTGAGGTGACCAAGAACCCGATGGTCACTCTGACAGAGCTCCTTTGTGCGTATGGTTGTCCTTCTGGAAGGTTCTCCCGTCTCTGCAGCACTCCATCAATCAGGCCTTTATGGTAGATCAGCCAGACGGAAGCCACTCCTCAGTAAAAGGCACATGACAGCCCGCTTGATGTTTGCCAAAAGGCATCCAAAGACTCTCAGACCATGAGAAACAAGATTCCCTGGTCTGATGAAACCAAGATTGAAGTCTTTGGCCTGAATGCCAAGCATCACATCTGGAGGAAACCTGGCACCATCCCTACGGTGAAGCATGGTGGTGGTAGTGTCAGGTTGTGGGGAGATTTTTCAGCGGCAAGGACCGGGAGACTAGTCAGGATCAAGACAAAGATGAACGGAGCGAAGTACAGAGAGATCCTTGATGAAAACTTGCTCCAGAGCGCTCAGGACCTCAGACTGGGGTGAAGGTTCTCCTTCCAACAGGACAATGACCCTAAACACAGCCAAGACATCGCAGGAGTGGCTTCAGGACAAGTCTCTGAGCCCAGACTTAAACCTGATCTAACATCTCTGGAGAATCCTGAAAATAGCTGTGCAGCGACGCTCCCCATCCAACCTGACAGAGCTTGAGAGGATCTGCAGAGAAGAATGGGAGAAACTCCCCAAATACAGGTGTGCCAAGCTTGTAGCGTCATACCCTAGAAGAGTTGAGGCTGTAATCGCTGCCCAAGGTGTATCAGTACTGAGTACTGTACTGAGTAAAGAGTCTGAATACTTGTGAATGAAATGTGATATTTCCAGGTTGCAACATATATTATTTTACTGTTTTCGTTTTGTCATTACGGGCTGCAACGTAACAAAATGTGGAAAAAGTCAAGTGGTCTGAACTTTCTGAATGAACTGTGTGTCCATTGCTGTAAATCAATAGAGGAGGTTCATGCAGGGGTGTATCCATTAGTCTGACTTTTTTGCGAACGGAAACTGTTTACCCCAAATGGGTAGTGTTTTGCCTCAAGAAATGTCGAACCGTTTACCCCAAATGGGAAGTGTTTTGCCTCATGAAATGTAGAGTTTGTATTGGACAAATTCAGGTTTATCCTTCCCCGGCTTGTTCCTTTTTGCTCTGTTCGCTTACGTTAGATTCCTAGATCAAATGGTGAATGGATTACAATGCAAAACGTTTTGCAACGGAATCTGACAAATGAATACACCCCAGGGGTAAGTGAACCATGCATTTGAGTTTAACAAAATAACATGAGTTCCATGGAGAGAAGAAGACGTGGTTGTCGTGGTTACCTGAGCCAGCTTGCCGTAGTATGGGAAGTAGGACAGGTCGAAGGTTCCGTTGGTGGGGAAGTACTCTATCATGTCTATGTTCTCATGGCCACTCTGCGCACACACACACACACACCAACCATCCATTAAATACTGTTGGCAGACTAGATTTCACGTTCTGAGAAACTGTCTTCCTGGCCAGCCGTGTTGAGCAGAGCCACAGATTTATTTCCATATAAATATATGGCTTTGGTGTTGAGTAGCCATCTTGGTTTATACTCACCAGTATAGTGCAGTTCAAATGAGGAGCCATGCCAGTCCCGTTGTTGGGCAGGAAGTTGATGATCTGGGTTAGAAACATCATGCATGTCAGTGCAATTTCCTAATAGGTTATAAATGTATTATAATGTGTTATAGCATCCTCACTTGTAAATGTCATGTTCATAACATAATGTAATATTTCCAGCTGGTCTGTGACTGAACGCACCCTGTTCATCTTGATGATGACGCAGGGCGTGGTGCCGTTGTAGCCGAACGTCGGGTCGTCCAGGCCGGAGCAGCGTCCCAGCATGCTCTGGGTGAAGCGGCAGGAGTACTTGGTATGGTGTGGAGCCTCAAACTTCTCCTGTTTGAAGTACTCTCCCCTGGTGCAGTTATGGTTAGACTGTTGAGACGTGTCATTGTAGGCTGAGAGAGGAGTCCGACAGAGAGGTAGAGGGGAGAGAGAGGAGTCAGACAGAGAAGTAGAGGGGAGAGAGAGGAGTCAGACAGAGAGGTAGAGGGGAGGGAGAGGGAAAAAAATTAGGGATTTAATGATTTGTGATGCAGGGAGGTCAAAGCATTGACTAGCAACTGTAGTAGGTTGGTTTGAGGTAATTGACTGATCAAGTCTGAAATGGGATGGAAGCCTCAGGTCTGGACAACAGGAGTCCACTATGTAGGGTGCCATCTTGGACACTGACGTTTGAGGAAGTTGCTGAGGCAGTTGGACATCTTCCTCTGGCTGGTTTTATCAGACAAGTTGTAGCTGAGTATTACATCCTCCTCAATGTATGTAGGTGGCCAGACCATCACCCCTACACACACACACAACGCAGAGGTTAGCCGACACCATCCCAGATATGGTCACAGACTGTATAAACTACAGAGATAGTTTAGGGGGGGGGGGGGGGGCGGTGAGAGAGAAAGAGGGGGAAGAGAAAGAGAGCGACTGAGAGAGGAGAGAGTGTGAGGGGGGGGGGCAGAGAAGGAGAGAGTGTGAGGGGGGGGACAGAGAAGGAGAGAGTGTGAGGGGGGGGACAGAGAAGGAGAGAGTGTGAGGGTGGGGACAGAGAAGGAGAGAGTGTGAGGGTGGGGACAGAGAAGGAGAGAGTGTGATGGGGGGGACAGAGAAGGAGAGAGTGTGAGGGTGGGGACAGAGAAGGAGAGAGTGTGAGGGTGGGGGGACAGAGAAGGAGAGAGTGTGAGGGTGGGGGGACAGAGAAGGAGAGAGTGTGAGGGGGGGACGGAGAAGGAGAGAGTGTGAGGGGGGGGGGACAGAGAAGGAGAGAGTGTGAGGGGGGGGGACAGAGAAGGAGAGAGTGTGAGGGTGGGGGGACAGAGAAGGAGAGAGTGTGAGGGTGGGGGGACAGAGAAGGAGAGAGTGTGAGGGGGGGACAGAGAAGGAGAGAGTGTGAGGGGGGGACAGAGAAGGAGAGAGTGTGAGGGTGGGGGGACAGAGAAGGAGAGAGTGTGAGGGTGGGGGGACAGAGAAGGAGAGAGTGTGAGGGGGGGGGGGACAGAGGGGGGGGGCAGAGAAGGAGAGAGTGTGAGGGGGGGGGCAGAGAAGGAGAGAGTGTGAGGGGGGGGCAGAGAAGGAGAGAGTGTGAGGGGGGGGCAGAGAAGGAGAGAGTGTGAGGGTGGGGGGACAGAGAAGGAGAGAGTGTGAGAGGGGGGACAGAGAAGGAGAGAGTGTGAGGGTGGGGGGACAGAGAAGAAGAGAGTGTGGGGGGGGGGGGACAGAGAAGGAGAGAGTGTGGGGGGGGGGGCAGAGAAGGAGAGAGTGTGAGGGGGGCAGAGAAGGAGAGAGTGTGAGGGGGACAGAGAAGGAGAGAGTGTGAGGGTGGGGGGACAGAGAAGGAGAGAGTGTGAGGGGGGGACAGAGAAGGAGAGAGTGTGGGGGGGACAGAGAAGGAGAGAGTGTGAGGGTGGGGGGACAGAGAAGGAGAGAGTGTGAGGGGGGGGACAGAGAAGGAGAGAGTGTGAGGGGGGGCAGAGAAGGAGAGAGTGTGAGTGGGGGCAGAGAAGGAGAGAGTGTGAGGGGGGGACAGAGAAGGAGAGAGTGTGAGGGGGGGGCAGAGAAGGAGAGAGTGTGAGGGGGGGGGGACAGAGAAGGAGAGAGTGTGAGGGGGGGGCAGAGAAGGAGAGAGTGTGAGTGGGGGCAGAGAAGGAGAGAGTGTGAGGGGGGGACAGAGAAGGAGAGAGTGTGAGGGGGGGGCAGAGAAGGAGAGAGTGTGAGGGGGGGGGGGGACAGAGAAGGAGAGAGTGAGGGGGGGGACAGAGAAGGAGAGAGTGTGAGGGGGGGGGGGACAGAGAAGGAGAGAGTGTGAGGGGGGGGACAGAGAAGGAGAGAGTGTGAGAGGGGGGGGGGACAGAGAAGGAGAGAGTGTGGGGGGGGGCAGAGAAGGAGAGAGTGTGAGAGGGGGGAGGACAGAGAAGGAGAGAGTGTGAGGGGGGGGACAGAGAAGGAGAGAGTGTGAGGGGGGGGGAGGACAGAGAAGGAGAGAGTGTGAGGGGGGGGGCAGAGAAGGAGAGAGTGTGAGGGGGGGGAGGACAGAGAAGGAGAGAGTGTGAGGGTGGGGGGCAGAGAAGGAGAGAGTGTGAGGGGGGGGGGGGGGCAGAGAAGGAGAGAGTGTGAGGGTGGGGGGACAGAGAAGGAGAGAGTGTGAGAGGGGGGACAGAGAAGGAGAGAGTGTGAGGGTGGGGGGACAGAGAAGAAGAGAGTGTGGGGGGGGGGGGACAGAGAAGGAGAGAGTGTGAGGGGGGGGGCAGAGAAGGAGAGAGTGTGAGGGGGGGGGGGCAGAGAAGGAGAGAGTGTGAGGGGGGGACAGAGAAGGAGAGAGTGTGAGGGTGGGGGGACAGAGAAGGAGAGAGTGTGAGGGGGGGACAGAGAAGGAGAGAGTGTGAGGGTGGGGGGACAGAGAAGGAGAGAGTGTGAGGGGGGGGGGACAGAGAAGGAGAGAGTGTGAGGGGGGGGCAGAGAAGGAGAGAGTGTGAGTGGGGGCAGAGAAGGAGAGAGTGTGAGGGGGGGACAGAGAAGGAGAGAGTGTGAGGGGGGGGCAGAGAAGGAGAGAGTGTGAGGGGGGGGGGACAGAGAAGGAGAGAGTGTGAGGGGGGGGCAGAGAAGGAGAGAGTGTGAGTGGGGGCAGAGAAGGAGAGAGTGTGAGGGGGGGACAGAGAAGGAGAGAGTGTGAGGGGGGGGCAGAGAAGGAGAGAGTGTGAGGGGGGGACAGAGAAGGAGAGAGTGAGGGGGGGGACAGAGAAGGAGAGAGTGTGAGGGGGGGGGGGGGACAGAGAAGGAGAGAGTGTGAGGGGGGGGACAGAGAAGGAGAGAGTGTGAGAGAGGGGGGGGACAGAGAAGGAGAGAGTGTGGGGGGGGGCAGAGAAGGAGAGAGTGTGAGAGGGGGGAGGACAGAGAAGGAGAGAGTGTGAGGGGGGGGGGACAGAGAAGGAGAGAGTGTGAGGGGGGGACAGAGAAGGAGAGAGTGTGAGAGGGGGGAGGACAGAGAAGGAGAGAGTGTGAGGGGGGGGACAGAGAAGGAGAGAGTGTGAGGGGGGGGAGGACAGAGAAGGAGAGAGTGTGAGGGGGGGGGGCAGAGAAGGAGAGAGTGTGAGGGGGGGGGGGGGGGGCAGAGAAGGAAGAGAGAGTGTGAGGGGGGGGGACAGAGAAGGAGAGAGTGTGAGGGGGGGGGGACAGAGAAGGAGAGAGTGTGAGAGGGGGGAGGACAGAGAAGGAGAGAGTGTGAGAGAGGGGGACAGAGAAGGAGAGAGTGTGAGGGGGGGACAGAGAAGGAGAGAGTGTGAGAGGGGGGAGGACAGAGAAGGAGAGAGTGTGAGAGGGGGGAGGACAGAGAAGGAGCGAGTGTGAGAGGGGGAGGACAGAGAAGGAGAGAGTGTGAGAGGGGGAGGACAGAGAAAGGAGAGAGTGTGAGAGGGGGGGAGGACAGAGAAGGAGAGAGTGAGGGGGGGACAGAGAAGGAGAGAGTGTGAGGGTGGGGGGACAGAGAAGGAGAGAGTGTGAGGGGGGGACAGAGAAGGAGAGAGTGTGTGGGTGGGGGGACAGAGAAGGAGAGAGTGTGAGGGGGGGGGGACAGAGAAGGAGAGAGTGTGAGGGGGGGGGGGACAGAGAAGGAGAGAGTGTGAGGGGGGGCAGAGAAGGAGAGAGTGTGAGTGGGGGCAGAGAAGGAGAGAGTGTGATGGGGGGGGACAGAGAAGGAGAGAGTGTGAGGGGGGGGCAGAGAAGGAGAGAGTGTGAGGGGGGGGGACAGAGAAGGAGAGTGTGAGGGGGGGACAGAGAAGGAGAGAGTGTGAGGGGGGGGCAGAGAAGGAGAGAGTGTGAGGGGGGGGGGGACAGAGAAGGAGAGAGTGTGAGGGGGGGACAGAGAAGGAGAGAGTGTGAGAGGGGGGGGGGCAGAGAAGGAGAGAGTGTGGGGGGGGGGGGACAGAGAAGGAGAGAGTGTGAGAGGGGGGAGGACAGAGAAGGAGAGAGTGTGAGGGGGGGGGACAGAGAAGGAGAGAGTGTGAGGGGGGGGGGACAGAGAAGGAGAGAGTGTGAGAGGGGGGAGGACAGAGAAGGAGAGAGTGTGAGAGGGGGGGGGGACAGAGAAGGAGAGAGTGTGAGGGGGGGGGACAGAGAAGGAGAGAGTGTGAGAGGGGGAGGACAGAGAAGGAGAGAGTGTGAGAGGGGGGAGGACAGAGAAGGAGCGAGTGTGAGAGGGGGAGGACAGAGAAGGAGAGAGTGTGAGAGGGGGAGGACAGAGAAGGAGAGAGTGTGAGAGGGGGGAGGACAGAGAAGGAGAGAGTGTGAGAGGGGGGAGGACAGAGAAGGAGAGAGTGAGGGGGGGACAGAGAAGGAGAGAGTGTGAGGGTGGGGGGACAGAGAAGGAGAGAGTGTGAGGGGGGGACAGAGAAGGAGAGAGTGTGAGGGTGGGGGACAGAGAAGGAGAGAGTGTGAGGGGGGGGGACAGAGAAGGAGAGAGTGTGAGGGGGGGGGGACAGAGAAGGAGAGAGTGTGAGGGGGGGCAGAGAAGGAGAGAGTGTGAGTGGGGGCAGAGAAGGAGAGAGTGTGAGGGGGGGACAGAGAAGGAGAGAGTGTGTGGGTGGGGGGACAGAGAAGGAGAGAGTGTGAGGGGGGGGGGGGGACAGAGAAGGAGAGAGTGTGAGGGGGGGGGACAGAGAAGGAGAGAGTGTGAGGGGGGGCAGAGAAGGAGAGAGTGTGAGTGGGGGCAGAGAAGGAGAGTGTGATGGGGGGGGACAGAGAAGGAGAGAGTGTGAGGGGGGGGGCAGAGAAGGAGAGAGTGTGATGGGGGGGGACAGAGAAGGAGAGAGTGAGGGGGGGGGCAGAGAAGGAGAGAGTGTGAGGGGGGGGACAGAGAAGGAGAGAGTGTGAGGGGGGGCAGAGAAGGAGAGAGTGTGAGGGGGGGGCAGAGAAGGACAGAGAAGGAGAGAGTGTGAGGGGGGGGACAGAGAAGGAGAGAGTGTGAGAGGGGGGGGGGCAGGAGGGAGAGAGTGTGGGGGGGGGGGGACAGAGAAGGAGAGAGTGTGAGAGAGGGGGAGGACAGAGAAGGAGAGAGTGTGAGGGGGGGGGACAGAGAAGGAGAGAGTGTGAGGGGGGGGGACAGAGAAGGAGAGAGTGTGAGAGGGGGGAGGACAGAGAAGGAGAGAGTGTGAGAGGGGGGGGGGGACAGAGAAGGAGAGAGTGTGAGGGGGGGGGGACAGAGAAGGAGAGAGTGTGAGAGGGGGGAGGACAGAGAAGGAGAGAGTGTGAGAGGGGGGAGGACAGAGAAGGAGCGAGTGTGAGAGGGGGAGGACAGAGAAGGAGAGAGTGTGAGAGGGGGGAGGACAGAGAAGGAGAGAGTGTGAGAGGGGGGAGGACAGAGAAGGAGAGAGTGTGAGAGGGGGGAGGACAGAGAAGGAGAGAGTGAGGGGGGACAGAGAAGGAGAGAGTGTGAGGGTGGGGGGACAGAGAAGGAGAGAGTGTGAGGGGGGGACAGAGAAGGAGAGAGTGTGAGGGTGGGGGGACAGAGAAGGAGAGAGTGTGAGGGGGGGGGACAGAGAAGGAGAGAGTGTGAGGGGGGGGGGACAGAGAAGGAGAGAGTGTGAGGGGGGGCAGAGAAGGAGAGAGTGTGAGTGGGGGCAGAGAAGGAGAGAGTGTGAGGGGGGGGGACAGAGAAGGAGAGAGTGTGAGGGGGGCAGAGAAGGAGAGAGTGTGAGGGGGGGGGGGACAGAGAAGGAGAGAGTGTGAGGGGGGGACAGAGAAGGAGAGAGTGTGAGGGGGGGGCAGAGAAGGAGAGAGTGTGAGGGGGGGGCAGAGAAGGAGAGAGTGTGAGGGGGGGGGGGACAGAGGAGGAGAGAGTGTGAGGGGGGGGGACAGAGAAGGAGAGAGTGTGAGAGGGGGGGGGGCAGAGAAGGAGAGAGTGTGGGGGGGGGGGGACAGAGAAGGAGAGAGTGTGAGAGGGGGGAGGGCAGAGAAGGAGAGAGTGTGAGGGGGGGGGACAGAGAAGGGGAGAGTGTGAGGGGGGGACAGAGAAGGAGAGAGTGTGAGAGGGGGGAGGACAGAGAAGGAGAGAGTGTGAGGGGGGGACAGAGAAGGAGAGAGTGTGAGGGGGGGGGGGTGACAGAGAAGGAGAGAGTGTGAGGGGGGGGACAGAGAAGGAGAGAGTGTGAGGGGGGGGGGGGGACAGAGAAGGAGAGAGTGTGAGGGGGGGGGGACAGAGAAGGAGAGAGTGTGAGGGGGGGGGGGACAGAGAAGGAGAGAGTGTGAGGGGGGGGGGACAGAGAAGGAGAGAGTGTGAGGGGGGGGACAGAGAAGGAGAGAGTGTGGAGAGGGGGGGGCAGAGAAGGAAAGAGTGTGAGGGGGGGGGACAGAGAAGGAGAGAGTGTGAGGGGGGGGGGACAGAGAGAGGAGAGAGTGTGAGGGGGGGACAGAGAAGGAGAGAGTGTGAGGGGGGGGCAGAGAAGGAAAGAGTGTGAGGGGGGGGGGACAGAGGAGAGAGTGTGAGGGGGGGGACAGAGAAGGAGAGAGTGTGAGAGGGGCGGACATTGAAGGAGAGAGTGTGAGGGGGGGGGCAGAGAAGGAGAGAGTGTGAGGGGGGGGGGGCAGAGGGGGGGGGGGCAGAGAAGGAGAGAGTGTGAGGGGGGGGGGCAGAGAAGGAGAGAGTGTGAGGGGGGGGCAGAGAAGGAGAGAGTGTGAGGGGGGGGCAGAGAATGAGAGAGTGTGAGGGGGGGGCAGAGAATGAGAGAGTGTGAGGGTGGGGGGACAGAGAAGGAGAGAGTGTGAGAGGGGGGACAGAGAAGGAGAGAGTGTGAGGGTGGGGGGACAGAGAAGGAGAGAGTGTGGGGGGGGGACAGAGAAGGAGAGAGTGTGAGGGTGGGGGGACAGAGAAGGAGAGAGTGTGAGGGGGGGGCAGAGAAGGAGAGAGTGTGAGGGTGGGGGGACAGAGAAGGAGAGAGTGTGAGAGGGGGCACAGAGAAGGCGAGAGTGTGAGGGTGGGGGGACAGAGAAGGAGAGAGTGTGAGGGGGGGACAGAGAAGGAGAGAGTGTGAGGGTGGGGGGACAGAGAAGGAGAGAGTGTGAGGGGGGGGGGACAGAGAAGGAGAGAGTGTGAGGGGGGGGCAGAGAAGGAGAGAGTGTGAGTGGGGGCAGAGAAGGAGAGAGTGTGAGGGGGGGGGACAGAGAAGGAGAGAGTGAGGGGGGGGCAGAGAAGGAGAGAGTGTGAGGGGGGGGGGACAGAGAAGGAGAGAGTGTGAGGGAGGGGACAGAGAAGGAGAGAGTGTGAGGGGGGGGCAGAGAAGGAGAGAGTGTGAGGGGGGGGGGACAGAGAAGGAGAGAGTGTGATGGGGGGGACAGAGAAGGAGAGAGTGTGAGAGGGGGGGGGACAGAGAAGGAGAGAGTGTGGGGGGGGGACAGAGAAGGAGAGAGTGTGAGAGGGGGGAGGACAGAGAAGGAGAGAGTGTGAGGGGGGGGGACAGAGAAGGAGAGAGTGTGAGGGGGGGACAGAGAAGGAGAGAGTGTGAGAGGGGGGAGGACAGAGAAGGAGAGAGTGTGAGGGGGGGGACAGAGAAGGAGAGAGTGTGAGGGGGGGGGAGGACAGAGAAGGAGAGAGTGTGAGGGGGGGGGGCAGAGAAGGAGAGAGTGTGGGGGGGGGGACAGAGAAGGAGAGAGTGTGAGAGGGGGGAGGACAGAGAAGGAGAGAGTGTGAGGGGGGGGGACAGAGAAGGAGAGAGTGTGAGGGGGGGACAGAGAAGGAGAGAGTGTGAGAGGGGGGAGGACAGAGAAGGAGAGAATGTGAGGGGGGGGGGACAGAGAAGGAGAGAGTGTGAGGGGGGGGGGGACAGAGAAGGAGAGAATGTGAGGGGGGGGGGACAGAGAAGGAGAGAGTGTGAGGGGGGGGCAGAGAAGGAGAGAGTGTGAGTGGGGGCAGAGAAGGAGAGAGTGTGAGGGGGGGGACAGAGAAGGAGTGAGTGAGGGGGGGGCAGAGAAGGAGAGAGTGTGAGGGGGGGGGACAGAGAAGGAGAGAGTGTGAGGGGGGGGGACAGAGAAGGAGAGAGTGTGAGGGGGGGGCAGAGAAGGAGAGAGTGTGAGGGGGGGGGGACAGAGAAGGAGAGAGTGTGAGGGGGGGGACAGAGAAGGAGAGAGTGTGAGAGGGGGGGGGACAGAGAAGGAGAGAGTGTGGGGGGGGGGACAGAGAAGGAGAGAGTGTGAGAGGGGGGAGGACAGAGAAGGAGAGAGTGTGAGGGGGGGGGACAGAGAAGGAGAGAGTGTGAGTGGGGGGCAGAGAAGGAGAGAGTGTGAGAGGGGGGAGGACAGAGAAGGAGAGAGTGTGAGGGGGGGGACAGAGAAGGAGAGAGTGTGAGGGGGGGGGGACAGAGAAGGAGAGAGTGTGAGGGGGGGGGGGGGGACAGAGAAGGAGAGAGTGTGAGGGGGGGGACAGAGAAGGAGAGAGTGTGAGAGGGGGGGGGGCAGAGAAGGAGAGAGTGTGGGGGGGGGGGGACAGAGAAGGAGAGAGTGTGAGAGGGGGGAGGACAGAGAAGGAGAGAGTGTGAGGGGGGGGGGACAGAGAAGGAGAGAGTGTGAGGGGGGGACAGAGAAGGAGAGAGTGTGAGAGGGGGGAGGACAGAGAAGGAGAGAGTGTGAGGGGGGGACAGAGAAGGAGAGAGTGTGAGGGGGGGGGGGGTGACAGAGAAGGAGAGAGTGTGAGGGGGGGGACAGAGAAGGAGAGAGTGTGAGGGGGGGGGGGGACAGAGAAGGAGAGAGTGTGAGGGGGGGGGGACAGAGAAGGAGAGAGTGTGAGGGGGGGGGGGACAGAGAAGGAGAGAGTGTGAGGGGGGGGACAGAGAAGGAGAGAGTGTGAGGGGGGGGCAGAGAAGGAAAGAGTGTGAGGGGGGGGGGACAGAGAAGGAGAGAGTGTGAGGGGGGGGACAGAGAAGGAGAGAGTGTGAGAGGGGGGGACATTGAAGGAGAGAGTGTGAGGGGGGGGCAGAGAAGGAGAGAGTGTGAGGGGGGGGGGGACAGAGAAGGAGAGAGTGTGAGGGGGGGACAGAGAAGGAGAGAGTGTGAGAGGGGGGGGGGGGCAGAGAAGGAGAGAGTGTGAGAGGGGGGAGGACAGAGAAGGAGAGAGTGTGAGGGGGGGGACAGAGAAGGAGAGAGTGTGAGGGGGGGGGACAGAGAAGGAGAGAGTGTGAGGGGGGGGACAGAGAAGGAGAGAGTGTGAGGGGGGGGGACAGAGAAGGAGAGAGTGTGAGGGGGGGACAGAGAAGGAGAGAGTGTGAGAGGGGGGAGGACAGAGAAGGAGAGAGTGTGAGGGGGGGGACAGAGAAGGAGAGAGTGTGAGGGGGGGGGGACAGAGAAGGAGAGAGTGTGAGGGGGGGGGGACAGAGAAGGAGAGAGTGTGAGGGGGGGACAGAGAAGGAGAGAGTGTGAGAGGGGGGAGGACAGAGAAGGAGAGAGTGTGAGAGGGGGGAGGACAGAGAAGGAGAGAGTGTGAGAGGGGGGGGGACAGAGAAGGAGAGAGTGTGAGAGGGGGGGGGGGACAGAGAAGGAGAGAGTGTGAGGGGGGGGCAGAGAAGGAGAGAGTGTGAGGGGGGGGGACAGAGAAGGAGAGAGTGTGAGGGGGGGGACAGAGAAGGAGAGAGTGTGAGAGGGGGGGGCAGAGAAGGAGAGAGTGTGGGGGGGGGGACAGAGAAGGAGAGAGTGTGAGAGGGGGGAGGACAGAGAAGGAGAGAGTGTGAGGGGGGGGGACAGAGAAGGAGAGAGTGTGAGGGGGGGACAGAGAAGGAGAGAGTGTGAGAGGGGGGAGGACAGAGAAGGAGAGAGTGTGAGGGGGGGGACAGAGAAGGAGAGAGTGTGAGGGGGGGGGGACAGAGGGGGGGGGGCAGAGAAGGAGAGAGTGTGAGGGGGGGGGGCAGAGAAGGAGAGAGTGTGAGGGGGGGGCAGAGAAGGAGAGAGTGTGAGGGGGGGGCAGAGAAGGAGAGAGTGTGAGAGGGGGGACAGAGAAGGAGAGAGTGTGAGGGTGGGGGGACAGAGAAGGAGAGAGTGTGGGGGGGGGACAGAGAAGGAGAGAGTGTGAGGGTGGGGGGACAGAGAAGGAGAGAGTGTGAGGGGGGGGCAGAGAAGGAGAGAGTGTGAGGGTGGGGGGACAGAGAAGGAGAGAGTGTGAGAGGGGGCACAGAGAAGGAGAGAGTGTGAGGGTGGGGGGACAGAGAAGGAGAGAGTGTGAGGGGGGGACAGAGAAGGAGAGAGTGTGAGGGTGGGGGGACAGAGAAGGAGAGAGTGTGAGGGGGGGGGGACAGAGAAGGAGAGAGTGTGAGGGGGGGGCAGAGAAGGAGAGAGTGTGAGTGGGGGCAGAGAAGGAGAGAGTGTGAGGGGGGGGGACAGAGAAGGAGAGAGTGTGAGGGGGGGGCAGAGAAGGAGAGAGTGTGAGGGGGGGGGGACAGAGAAGGAGAGAGTGTGAGGGGGGGGACAGAGAAGGAGAGAGTGTGAGGGGGGGGCAGAGAAGGAGAGAGTGTGAGGGGGGGGGGACAGAGAAGGAGAGAGTGTGATGGGGGGGACAGAGAAGGAGAGAGTGTGAGAGGGGGGGGACAGAGAAGGAGAGAGTGTGGGGGGGGGACAGAGAAGGAGAGAGTGTGAGAGGGGGGAGGACAGAGAAGGAGAGAGTGTGAGGGGGGGGGGACAGAGAAGGAGAGAGTGTGAGGGGGGGACAGAGAAGGAGAGAGTGTGAGAGGGGGGAGGACAGAGAAGGAGAGAGTGTGAGGGGGGGGGACAGAGAAGGAGAGAGTGTGAGGGGGGGACAGAGAAGGAGAGAGTGTGAGAGGGGGGAGGACAGAGAAGGAGAGAGTGTGAGGGGGGGGACAGAGAAGGAGAGAGTGTGAGGGGGGGGGGGGACAGAGAAGGAGAGAATGTGAGGGGGGGGGGACAGAGAAGGAGAGAGTGTGAGGGGGGGGCAGAGAAGGAGAGAGTGTGAGTGGGGGCAGAGAAGGAGAGAGTGTGAGGGGGGGACAGAGAAGGAGTGAGTGTGAGGGGGGGGCAGAGAAGGAGAGAGTGTGAGGGGGGGGGGGACAGAGAAGGAGAGAGTGTGAGGGGGGGGGACAGAGGAGGAGAGAGTGTGAGGGGGGGGCAGAGAAGGAGAGAGTGTGAGGGGGGGGACAGAGAAGGAGAGAGTGTGAGGGGGGGGACAGAGAAGGAGAGAGTGTGAGAGGGGGGGGGACAGAGAAGGAGAGAGTGTGGGGGGGGGGGACAGAGAAGGAGAGAGTGTGAGAGGGGGGAGGACAGAGAAGGAGAGAGTGTGAGGGGGGGGACAGAGAAGGAGAGAGTGTGAGGGGGGGGCAGAGAAGGAGAGAGTGTGAGAGGGGGGAGGACAGAGAAGGAGAGAGTGTGAGGGGGGAGGACAGAGAAGGAGAGAGTGTGAGGGGGGGGGGGGACAGAGAAGGAGAGAGTGTGAGGGGGGGGGACAGAGAAGGAGAGAGTGTGAGGGGGGGGACAGAGAAGGAGAGAGTGTGAGGGGGGGACAGAGAAGGAGAGAGTGTTTGAGGGGGGAGGGCAGAGAAGGAGAGAGTGTGAGAGGGGGGGACAGAGAAGGAGAGAGTGTGAGGGGGGGGGACAGAGAAGGAGAGAGTGTGAGAGGGGGGAGGACAGAGAAGGAGAGAGTGTGAGAGGGGGGAGGACAGAGATGGAGCGAGTGTGAGAGGGGGAGGACAGAGAAGGAGAGAGTGTGAGAGGGGGGAGGACAGAGAAGGAGAGAGTGTGAGAGGGGGGAGGACAGAGAAGGAGAGAGTGTGAGAGGGGGGAGGACAGAGAAGGAGAGAGTGTGAGCGGGGGGGGGGGGGCAGAGAAGGAGAGAGTGTGAGGGGGGGGAGACAGAGAAGGAGAGAGGGGGGTAGACGGAGAGCAGGGAGGGCCAGAAAGAGAAGGAGATGGAGGGGAGGGTGAAGGATGCAAGGGACAATATGTACTTCTTTACAGGAGCAGTAAACAGTCAACTGTAAATAGTAAATAGTGAAGGGACATTTTTACAAATGGGCTGAATCTGTGGGCCCTGGTCTAAAGTAGTGCACTATATAGGGAATAGGGTCCTGTTCTAAAGTAGTGCACTATATAGGGAATAGCAGGGTGCCATCTCAGTTGTTACCTGGTGATGTTAAGCGGTCCTGGTAGTCTGGAGTGTAGGGGTCCAGGGTGTACATCAGAGTCCAGATGGCCAGACAGAACAGGCCAGTCATTATCACATAGAACGCTACATAGTACAGACTGATGTACACTACAGAAGAGAGGAGAGAGATGGAGAGAGAGAGGAGGGGGAGAGAGAGAGAGAGAGAGAGAGGAGGGGGGAGAGAGAAAGAGACAGAGAGAGAGGATGGGGGAGAGTGAGAGAGAGACCGTGAGAGAGAGGGACAGAGAGAGAGGAGGGGGGGAGAGTGAGAGAGAGACCGGGAGAAAGAGAGAGAGGGAGTCAGTCTGTTCCTGCTTTAGCCAACTTCTCTTGCCTGGCTACATTCAACAATGATGATGACAGGGCTTGGTTGGTAAGGAGTTTGCCACCTCTTGGCCTGTCTGTGGTCTGGTTGTGTCTTTATGACTGACTGAAGCCTATTGGCCAAGGTGCCCTCTATGGGCGAGAGCTGTGGTTTATCTAAATGTGACATCGTCCAGAGGTCAGAGTTAGAAGTCTCCCCTCACAAACCAACCAGCTTATCAGTCAAACTGCTCTCTCTTCAATCTAATGTCCACACACTGAAATAACACTACACACACTGAAATAACACTACACACACTGATATCCAAAGGACACAGCAAAGTCAGGTGTGAGTTCTGTACTCTCGGGTCACTTTAATCTCATGGAGCCAGTTTAGATGAGTGTTTCAATTAAGTCTGAATATTGCATATACTCCAACAAACCAACAACAGCTTCTTTACCAGCTCAGACAAACACACACACACACACACACTTGTCCCACTCTGCAGTACATACCCCATTTCTCAGGTGTTCTTCCGAACATGGCGCCAGTGTCTGAGTTCCACACGAAGCGACCGAAGTCCTCACACCGCTGGCCACACGTCCTCTTCTCCTTCAGGGTTGCCATGTTGGTGGGCTATAGGATCCAGCTACACCAGGAGAGACCAGTGGGAGATGTGGAGAGATGCTGTGCAGGGAGGAGGGATACCTCGTCACAATCTGGCAACCCGGCTTCACTCCTCACCTGGTTATGGTGTCTGAGAGAAACCTACTGTAGGACTTTTGTCTTCATTAAATTTCCTCCGTCTCTCAGTGGTTCCTTTGCTTTTTTTGGGATGTTTCTGTGCCTGTTTCTCTCAGCCTGTATTCTAATACAATACTACTGTTGTGTTCCTAGTTCTACTACTGTACAGCTGACCTCTCTCTCTCTCTCTGTGGTGTGACCTACACTATGTGACTGCGTACCCTTGGACTAGACTTTTATACGTGGTGATAAGGGCAGCCTCCGGGTGTAGGGACAGACGGGGGCGGGGCAGGGCCAACCCTGCTGTGACCTCACCCAACATCCCCTGTGTTCGCTGCTCAAACAGAACCCAAGAAGGCTGTGTGACCTTGGTGTGATACTCTACTGTTCTGTAACTAAATTATATGTCCAGGGACCTTGGTGTGATACTCTACTGGTCTGTAACTAAATGATATGTCCAGGGACCTTGGTGTGATACTCTACTGCTCTGTAACTAAATGATATGTCCAGGACCTTGGTGTGATACTCTACTGCTCTGTAACTAAATTATATGTCCAGGGACCTTGGTGTGATACTCTACTGGTCTGTAACTAAATGATATGTCCAGGACCTTGGTGTGATACTCTACTGCTCTGTAACTAAATGATATGTCCAGGACCTTGGTGTGATACTCTACTGCTCTGTAACTAAATGATATGTCCAGGGACCTTGGTGTGATACTCTACTGCTCTGTAACTAAATGATATGTCCAGGGAGCTGCCATGGAATTATGGGATGTCTTCTAAAATCATGATTTTGGAAAATTTTCAACTGTGATAATGTTCTATATTAATTCTCTACCAATCCATAGACCCTCATCACCTACCATTCCATAGACCTGGATCACCTACCATTCCATAGACCTGGATCACCTACCATTCCATAGACCTGGATCACCTACCATTCCATAGACCTGGATCACCTACCATTCCATAGACCTGGATCACCTACCATTCCATAGACCTGGATCACCTACCATTCCATAGACCTGGATCACCTACCACTCCATAGACCTGGATCACCTACCATTCCATAGACCTGGATCACCTACCACTCCATAGACCTGGATCACTTACCATTCCATATACCTGGATCACCTACCATTCCATAGACCTGGATCACCTACCATTCCATACACCTGGATCACCTACCCTTCCATAGACCTGGATCACCTACCATTCCATAGACCTGGATCACCTACCACTCCATAGACCTGGATCACCTACCATTCCATAGACCTGGATCACCTACCATTCCATAGACCCGGATCACCTACCATTCCATAGACCTGGATAAAATATAATTTTTATGAATGCTACCACTGACTCTTTTCTTATCTCTCTCTATCTTTCTTTATCTCTCTCTCTCTCTCTCTCTCTCTCTCTCTCTCTCTCTCTCCCCTCTCTCTCCATCTCTCTCTCTCTCTCTATCTTTCTTTATCTCTCTCTCTCTCTCTCGCTCTCTCTCTCTCTCTCTCTCCATCTCTCTCCCTCTCTCTCTCCATCTCTCTCTCTCTCTCTCTCTCTCTCTCTCTTCTCTCTCTCTCTCTCTTTCTCTCTCGCTCTCTCTCTCTCTCTCTCCCACCCTCTCTCCATCTCTCTCTCTCTCTCTCTCTCTTTCTCTCTCTCTCTCTCTCTCCCCCTCTCTCTCCATCTCTCTCTCTCTCTATCTCTCTCCCTCTCCCTCTCCATCCTATTGTCCTCCTCATGGTTTAACACAGTAGCAGTGGAAGGAAGGTATTATAGAGTTAGTGGATAAACTCTGAACACAAAGGTGTTGAGTCAGACAGATCTCTGTTATGTGTGTGCGTGTGTGTGTGCGTGGCAGGGGCTTAACCTCTCAGTCTCAGGTCTGCTCCGGTCCCAGTAAGGGGAATCAGTGCTCCCTGTGTGTCTCTTTCTCTCTCTCTCTCTGCATCCTGCGCTCCAGGGGTACAGACAGACAGACAGATCACCCCTCTGCTCTCTACTGAATCATTACAGTCTGGGGGAAACTCTAATCCTTTCATTTCCTGTGAAGATTTTGGTCGTCCAGCCGTCTGTCCTTCTGTTACTCCTGTCCTTCTCCCCTCCTCCTTTCCTCTCCCCCTCTTCTTCTCTCCGTGTCCACGACGAGACGAGTTGTCTGGGGATTTTCTCATTCTCCCTCCTGATCTGTTTCCCAGAGGAGCTCGGCGCTTCTCTTCTGTTCCTCTCTCTCTTTATTTCTCTCTGTTTGTTTCTGCCTCCATCCTTCATCGCCATGGATATGGGCAGCCTGACAACGGTGGTGGCCAACTCGGCCTACATCTCGGCGCGCGGGAGCTTCGACGGCACAGCCAACCCGTCTGCCAACCGAGACAAGAAGTACCACGCCCGCCTGAAGCTGCCTCACATCACGGTGTGCGAGGGCCTCAGGGAGACTCTGGACCTGGGCTTCCAGACCGCCTGCGTGGAGCAGCCCATCGGCAAGCGTCTGTTCCAGGAGTTCCTGGAGGCCAACAACGAATACAAAGGCCCCTGCCGCCTGTGGAAGGACGTGGAGGAGTACAACCAGGCCGAGGACCAGGACCGCGTTAAGAAGGCCTCCAAGATGCTCTCTCGCTACATGGATCCAAGCGCCAAACACTTCTGCCCTTTCCTGCCGGAGAACGACATCACCAAGGTGAAGGAGAAGCACGCGGAGGCCGGAGACGATCTGTTCGTGGAGACTCTGACCAGCGTACTGGACTTCCTCAAGGAGGTCCCTTATACCTTCTACCTGGACAGCATGCACCTGAAGAGGTTCCTCCAGTGGAAGTGGCTGGAGATGCAGCCCACGGGAGAGGACTGGTTCATGGACTTCCGTGTCCTTGGGAAGGGGGGCTTCGGGGAGGTACACGCCACCTCCATGAAGGCCACGGGGAAACTGTACGCCTGCAAGAAGCTCAACAAGAAGAGGCTGAAGAAGAGGAAAGGATATGAGGTGAGAGACAGAAGACCTGTATTACTATTATATAGAGTGGAATTTGTAGTTCACTTCTTAAAAATGGAGGACAAAATTGGTTGCCATTGGAATGGAGGAAGGAGTGCCTGATGGGTAGTGTAGTTCATGGAGGGAAATGGCTATGTGTCAGTGGATGGGTTGATACATTAGGGTTAGGTGTTGGTTTCAGTACATGTGAGTTTTGTGTGAGAGCTCTGAGGAAGTCACTTTAAAGAGGGAAGAGATGAAGAGAGAGAGAGGGGAAGGGGAGAGAGAGAGAGAGAGAAAGGGAAGAAGAGAGGGAGAGATGAAGAGAGAGAGAAGCGTGTGACGGACAAAACAGAGTTCACAGTTTAATTCATAAAGTTTGTGTTTTGGGGACGATGAACACCACTCGTAGGACAACTTATCCAGAGCATCTGTCCAGGATAAGCGATGCTTAGTGGAGGAGGGCCGATTACGGAACAGACTTACGTTAGTACGTAGGAGAACACACACACACACACAGGCGTTAGTACGTAGGAGAACACACACACACAGGCGTTAGTACGTAGGAGAACACACACACATACAGGCGTTAGTACGTAGGAGAACACACACACACAGGCGTTAGTACGTAGGAGAACACACACACACACAGGCGTTAGTACGTAGGAGAACACACACACACACAGGCGTTAGTACATAGGAGAACACACACACACACAGGCGTTAGTACGTAGGAGAACACACACACAGGCGTTAGTACATAGGAGAACACACACACACAGGCGTTAGTACATAGGAGAACACACACACACACAGGCGTTAGTACGTAGGAGAACACACACACACAGGCATTAGTACGTAGGAGAACACACACACACACACAGGCGTTAGTACGTAGGAGAACACACACACACACACAGGCGTTAGTACATAGGAGAACACACACACACACACAGGCGTTAGTACCTAGGAGAACACACACACAGGCGTTAGTACATAGGAGAACACACACACACACAGGCGTTCGTACGTAGGAGAACACACACACAGGCGTTAGTACATAGCCTTCAGCCTTGACCTTCAGCAGAGTGTCACAGCCCTTCAGATTATCACAGGGATTTCACACTACATAAGAACCTCATTCAGGACTATTACCCAACAACACACCTTCCACATGTCTTCCTCACAAATAGCACCCTGTACATCCCTATGGGCCAAGGTCAAAAGGAGGGCCCTTCATAGGGAATAGGGTGCCATTATATAGGGAATAGGGTGCCATTATAGGGAATAGGGTGCCATTATAGGGAATAGGGTGCCATTATAGGGAATAGGGTGCCATTATAGGGAATAGGGTGCCGTGTAGGATCATCCCTATAGATTTGTTCTATGCCGCAAATAGACTAGACAGAGGAGTGGTCTGGGCTGTGGTGAAACTGTGTGTGTGTGTACGTACGTACGTGTGTGTCTGTGTGTATGTGTGTGTGTGTGTGTGTGTGCACGTGTGTGTGTGAGAGTTTGTGTGCACGTGTGTGTGTATGCGTGTGTGTGCACGTGTGTGTGTGTGTTTGTGTGTACGTGTGTGTGTGAGAGTGTGTGAGTGTGTGTGAGAGAGTGTGTGAGAGTGTGTATGAGAGTGTGTGTACGTGTGTGAGTGTGTGTGTGTGAGTGTGAGTGTGTGTGTGTGAGTGTGTGAGTGTGAGTGTGTAGTATAGTGCAGTACTCTCCAGTAAGATGAATGTAAGTGTTGGACTGTAGTCCGTTCTGGGCAGTGAGGGGTAAGGGTCTGTCTGGAGTGGAACTGAACGAACAGGGGACATTGAGATATATTGGGCAGGGTCGTGGCAATGGTTAGAGTCGCCATGAAATACAAGTGGTATTTCATTAAAATACCCCAGGGGTCCAGCTATTCCTCTAGACCACAGTGGCAGCTGGTTTACACACTGATGTCTTCCAGGAAAACAAGGTGTGTGAACTCTGGACTGTCAAATCACTCGTGGATACGAAGTGACATTAATCCCTCCACGAAGTGCCAATGCAGGGAGCAGAGGAGCTGTGCAGTGTGTCTGTCCTCCATGATATAATCAGTGATAAGCCCCATAGCTGCAGCATTAGAATGATGATTGAGCTCCTTATTCAATACGTGCCAACTCTGCCATGTTTATAAATGGAGCAGATCCCTCCCTGCTCGGGGTATTGGGCGTGTGTGTATGTGCGTGTTATCACACGTGCTTACGTATAAGTGTGTGGTTGTCTTGTGTGATGTGAATGAACTGATGGACCTTGCAGCCTGTCCTGTGCTGACCTTAGACACATGTTTTGGCACAAATGGCACCCTATTCCCTATATAATGACACCCTATTCCCTATATAATGGCACCCTATTCCCTATAATGGCACCCTATTCCCTATAATGGCACCCTATTCCCTATATAATGGCACCCTATTCCCTATAATGGCACCCTATTCCCTATAATGGCACCCTATTCCCTATATAATGGCACCCTATTCCCTATAATGGCACCCTATTCCCTATATAATGGCACCCTATTCCCTATATAATGGCACCCTATTCCCTATATAATGGCACCCTATTCTCTATATAATGGCACCCTATTCCCTATAATGGCACCCTATTCCCTATATAATGACACCCTATTCCCTATATAATGGCACCCTATTTCCTATATAATGGCACCCTATTCCTTATATAATGACACCCTATTCCCTATATAATGGCACCCTATTCTCTATATAATGGCACCCTATTCCCTATAATGGCACCCTATTCCCTATATAATGACACCCTATTCCCTATATAATGGCACCCTATTCCCTATAATGGCACCCTATTCCCTATAATGGCACCCTATTCCCTATATAATGGCACCCTATTCCCTATATAGTGCAATACATTTGACCAGAGCATTATGAGCTCTTATGAGCCCTGGTCAAATGTAGTGCACTATATAAGGAATAGGGTGCTTTTCCCCTCCGGTCCACTAGGGTGCGATGGTGGAGAAGAGAATTCTGGCACGTGTCCACAGCAGGTTCATCGTGTCACTGGCCTACGCCTTCCAGACCAAGACTGAGCTCTGTCTGGTCATGACCATCATGAATGGAGGAGACTTGAGGTAAGATAGCTTGCACCTATTGGGTGGGTGTGGGGAGGGAGGATACCTGAGGTAAGATAGCTTGCTCCTATTGGGTGGGTGTAGGGAGGGAGGAGACCTGAGGTAAGATAGCTTGCTCCTATTGTGTGGGTGTAGGGAGGGAGGAGACCTGAGGTAAGATAGTTTGCTCCTATTGTGTGGGTGTAGGGAGGGAGGAGACCTGAGGTAAGATAGTTTGCTCCTATTGTGTGGGTGTAGGGAGGGAGGATACCTGAGGTAAGATAGCTTGCTCCTATTGGGTGGGTGTAGGGAGGGAGGAGACCTGAGGTAAGATAGCTTGCTCCTATTGTGTGGGTGTAGGGAGGGAGGAGACCTGAGGTAAGATAGTTTGCTCCTATTGTGTGGGTGTAGGGAGGGAGGAGACCTGAGGAAAGATAGCTTGCACCTATTGGGTGGGTGTGGGGAGGGAGGAGACCTGAGGTAAGATAGTTTGCTCCTATTGGGTGGGTGTGGGGATGGAGGGTTCTATTTATGTCTGACTATCTACCATTGTTTGTAAAGCATCACTCTAATCTACGGTCAGGTATCATATCTACAATGTGGATGAGAACAACCCAGGGTTTGATGAGCAGAGGGCCTGTTTCTACACAGCTCAGATCATCCAGGGTATGGAGCACCTGCACCAGAAGAGAATCATCTACAGAGACCTCAAACCTGAGAACGTGCTGTTGGATAATGAAGGTAAACACACACACACACACACACGCACGCACACACACACACACACACACAGTACATAGTTTCCTACAATACACTTTCACAACTTAAGTCAATTTACTCTAAACACTAACACAGGACATGGGTCGACACTGACGTACTCTGGGCTGCTAACAATATCTCTGACGTTTGTTGGAGGTGTGTGTGACATTGTCGTCCTGATGTTTGCTCTCTCTGTCTCAGGTAACGTGCGTATCTCTGACCTTGGTCTGGCCGTGGAGCTGGCGGACAACCAGACCAATATCAAAGGCTACGCTGGGACTCCAGGTACACTACCACTTCCCTTAACCCACCTGTACAGTACAACTCACTGTACTGTCCCTGACAACTCACTGTAGTGTCCCTGACAACTCACTATGGTGTCCCTGACAACTCACTGTAGTGTCCCTGACAACTCACTGTAGTGTCCCTGACAACTCACTGTTCTGTCCCTGACAACTCACTGTACTGTCCCTGACAACTCACTGTAGTGTCCCTGACAACTCAATGTACTGTCCCTGACAACTCACTGTACTGTCCCTGACAACTCACTGTACTGTCCCTGACAACTCACTGTACTGTCCCTGACAACTCACTGTACTGTCCCTGACAACTCACTGTAGTGTGCCTGACAACTCACTGCACTGTCCCTGACAACTCAATGTACTGTCCCCGACAACTCACTGTACTGTCCCCGACAACTCACTGTACTATTCCCGACAACTCACTGTAGTGTCCCTGATAACTCACTCTACTGTCCCTGACAACTCACTGTACTGTCCCTAACAACTCACTGTACTGTCCCTGACAACTCAATGTACTGTCCCCGACAACTCACTGTACTGTCCCTGACAACTCACTGTAGTGTCCCTGATAACTCACTGTACTGTCCCTCACTGTATTGTCCCTGACAACTCACTGTAGTGTCCCTGACAACTCACTGTACTGTCCCTGACAACTTAATGTAGTCTCCCTGACAACTCACTGTAGTGTCCCTGACAACTCACTGTACTGTCCCTGACAACTCACTGTTCTGTCCCTGACAACTCACTGTTCTGTCCCTGACAACTCACTGTAGTGTCCCTGATAACTCACTCCACTGTCCCTGACAACTCACTGTACTGTCCCTGACAACTCACTGTACTGTCCCTGACAACTCACTGTTCTGTCCCTGACAACTCACTGTTCTGTCCCTGACATGACACACTGCTGTAACCACTTACTGTACCTGTCCCCTCCTCTCTCTCTGACCCCTGTCCTTACCTGTCCCCTCCCCTCTTTCTGACCCCTGTCCTTACCTGTCCCCTCCCCTCTCTAGCCACCTGTCCTTACCTGTCCTCTCCCCTCTCTATACCACCTGTCCTTACCTGTCCTCTCCCCTCTCTATCACACCTGTCTTTACCTGTCCTCTTCCCTCTCTATCCCACCTGTCCTTACCTGTCCCCTCTCTATCACACCTGCACTTACATGTCCCCTCCCTTCTCTAGACACCTGTACTTAACTGTCCCCTCTCCTCTCTATCTCACCGGTCCTTACTTCCCTGGCATGTAGCATAAAGTGGGGGTCAATAGTAGATGCCTATACACTGTATATAGGGTGCCGTTTGAGACGTAGACAGAGGACACTACTGTTCCCTTTGACCTCTTCCCGGCAGGGTTCATGGCCCCAGAGCTGCTGAAAGGGGAGGAGTATGACTGGTCAGTGGACTACTTCACCCTTGGGGTCACGCTGTATGAGTTCATCGCTGCCAAGGGACCTTTCAGAACCCGAGGAGAGAAGGTGACTTCTACCTTCCTCTCTTCCATCTCTTCTTCTCCCTAATGTCCTCTTCTACCTTCCTCTCTTCCATCTCTTCTTCTCCCTCCTGTCCTCTTCTACCTTCCTCTCTTCCATCTCTTCTTCTCCCTCCTGTCCTCTTCTCCCTTCCTTCTCCTTCTTATCCCTCTCTCTCTCTCTCTCTCTCTATTCCGTACTATCCTCTCTCTACTGTACATTCTCTCTCCTTCTGTCCCTCTCTCTCTTCTTCTCTCTCTCTCTCTCACTCTCTCTCTCTCTCTTCCGTACTATCCTCTCTCTACTGTACATTCTCTCTCTCTCTCTCCTTCTCTGTCCCTCTCTCTTTTCTCTCTGTCACTCTCCCTCTCTCTCTCTCTCTCTCTCCTTCTGTCTCTCTCCTCTGTGTGTGTCTCTCTCTCTCTCTCTCTGTCTCTCTCTTGCTTTCTTCAGTCACAGCTCACCTCTGTCTACCTCCATTCCAAATTGTCTTCTTTTCCATATGGAGTGCACTACTTTAGACCAGAGCCCTATGGTCCCTGGTCAACAGTAGTGCACTAAACAGGGAATATTGTGCCATGTGTGACGCACACAGAGGCTTGACAGAGGTAACGCTAATGAATTATGTACTGGGTGGGTCTGGTCAGGTGTAACCTAACCTAGGGCTAACACATAGAGTTAGTTAGAGGGCACAAAGAGGTACATAGAGGTTTGGATATATGTGCCTTCTGTCCAACTCTATGGGCTGTCATCCATTCAGGTGGAGAACAAAGTAGTGAAGAAGAGGATTCTGAACGACCCCGTGGCCTATCCGGAGAAGTTCAGTGAGAAAGCCAAGTCCATCTGCGAGGCGCTGCTGTGCAAGACGGTGGACCAGAGGCTGGGCTTCAAGAACGGGTCCTGCGACGAGCTCCGAGCGCACCCCTTCTTCAGCGAACTCAACTGGATGAAGCTGAACGAAGGTGCGGCCTACATCACTGGGGCTACGTCCAAAATGGCACCCTATAATCTGTTGGCCCTGGTCTAAAGTAGTGCACTATATAGGGTCCTGGTCTAAAGTAGTGTACTATATAGGGCCCTGGTCTAAAGTAGTGTACTATATAGGGCCCTGGTCTAAAGTAGTGTACTATATAGGGCCCTGGTCTAAAGTAGTGTACTATATAGGGAATAGGGTGCCATTTGGAATGGAACCTGCTGCATCACCTTCTGCTCTTATGTGTCGTCATCGTCACAGGCCGCTTTAGAAACGTGGAATCATCAACGATGTGATTAACAAAAAGAGATGAGACAGTCAGGAAGAGGAGCCACCAGTACATCTGAATGATAATACACACATTACCCAATATATACACATTACCCAATATACACACATTACCCAATATACACACATTACCCAATATACACACATTACCCAATATACACACATTACCCAATATACACACATTACCCAATATATACACATTACCCAATATACACACATTACCCAATATACACACATTACCCAATATACACACATTACCCAATATACACACATTACCCAATATACACACATTACCCAATATACACACATTACCCAATATACACACATTACCCAATATACACACATTACCCAATATACACATTACCCAATATCTACACATTACCCAATATATACACATTACCCAATATACACATATTTGTCATCCTTTGATTAAATCTTATTCAAACCAAATAACCAATGCAGCTAAACTTCATTTCAAACTGTAAATCAACACAACTGACATGTGGCCAGTTTCCCATGAACAGTCCCATGACTGTCTGGATGTGGTGTTGTGTTCCTCCGACAGGGATCCTGGTGCCTCCGTTTGTTCCCGACTCCAAGACTGTCTACGCCAAGGATCTGGACGCCGTCGGAGCTTTCTCAACAGTGAAGGGAGTCACCCTGGACGACCCCGACAAGGAGTTCTTTGATGAGTTCGCCTCGGGGAACATCCCCATTCCCTGGCAGGAGGAGATGATCGAGACGGGGATCTACGGGGAGCTGAACCTCTGGGGGGTCGGGGCGCTGCCCAACGACCTGCGCAGGGAGAGCATCCTGGAACAGCCCCCGAAGTCCTCCACCTGCTGCCTGTCATAGATCAGAGGTCAAGGGGTAGGGAACATGGAACTCTTTGGTTGCGTTCCCCTGCTGAGACGTTGCATGCATCAGCCAATGGCTGCGTGCCACATCATCGACCGTGGCATCGACTGATAGATAACATATAATGTGGGTAGCTGATACTGTAAGTAAAATACCAATCCAGACGTTGTCAGATCTGGCAGGCATGAGCAACGCCTAGGGCACGGGAACGCGCCCTTTATGAATATCATTACTAGGAAGGATATCATTGGCCGGCCGAGTGGAGGAAGTAGTCTCGGGCCAATGGCAGAGATGTGGTCACGAAGGAGGCGGGTGGATTTAATGGAATGGGATGGGTTGTAAAAGGATGGAATGTTTATGTAGTTTATTATATATTATGTATTATTATGTTTATCAAAATGAACAAGTTAAAAGACGTTTTAGAGGGCCTCCCGGGTGGTTAAGGGCGCTGTATTGCAGCGCCAGCTGCGCCATCAGAGTCCCTGGGTTCGCGCCCAGGCTCTGTCGTAACCGGCCGCGACCGGGAGGTCCGTGGGGCGACGCACAATTGGCCTAGCGTCGTCCGGGTTAGGGAGGGCTTGGTCGGTAGGGGTGTCTCATCGCGCACCAGCGACTCCTGTGGCGGGCCTGGCGCAAGGTGGCCAGGTGCACGGTGTTTCCTCCGACACATTGGTTCGGCTGGCTTCCGGGTTGGATGCGCGCTGTGTTAAGAAGCAGTGCGGCTTGGTTGGTTGTGTATCGGAGGATGCATGACTTTCAACCTTCGTCTCTCCCGAGCCCGTACGGGAGTTGTAGCGATGAGACAAGATAGTAGCTACTACAACAATTGGATACCACGAAATTGGGGAGAAAAAGGGGTAAAAAAATAAATAAAGACGTTTTAGATAGATAGAAGTAGACTGAATTGTTTTCTACTACGGCAACTGGTGAAATGCATCATTTACTGTACTTCACCAAACAGACAGAATAGTGTTTTAACAGCCAGCCACTAAATACAGTCACTGTAATGTTTTATTTATTATAACAGAAATATCATTGCTCTGTTTCTGTTTTACTTGTTTGTCTTTTGCTGTTTTTGGAGTGTGATGTCATCAATGCAGTGTGTGTGTGTGTGTGTGTGTGTGTGTGTGTGTGTGTGTGTGTGTGTGTGTGTGTGTGTGTATGT
>NW_027259288.1:0-35397 GCF_045791955.1 Oncorhynchus clarkii lewisi | reverse complement strand
AGACACAGCTCAGAGAGCTTCAGTACTCATAGTTCCTCCATGCTCCCCTAAGGTGCGTGTACGAACACCCAAACATGATTTAGAAGTGTTTACCACGGCTCACTTAAACATTTACTTTTGTGCTCAAGGTGATGCTGAGAGTCTGAGATTTTTTTTTTCTTCTTCGTAAGTCTTGTTCTGTGGTTGAACTTTGTGACCCCCGGAGGTTTAAAATGGGGGTTTGGGTGTCTCAGCCTAAGTCCCAAATGGCACTCTAATCCCTATACAATGCACTACTTTTGACCAGAGACTAATGGGCCCTAGTCAAATGTAGTGTACTATTAAGGTAATAGGAAACCATTTGGGACTCAACCTCAGTTTACTCCTGGATGACATCTCTCTCCGAGTTCACCTGACATTTACTAGGCGGGAGAAGCTTGATGTGGCTGCAGAAGGTGGTGTATCTGTGGCCCGACCTAGCCACACAGTCTCTTAAATTTGTACTTTTATTTATTTAACTTTTATTTTTAAACTAAAAGTTCATCAATATAATACCAGCACATTGTTTTGATCCAGTTCCTTTTCTTTACTGACTCTTAATTCATTACGGCTAAAGACTGGGACTGAGTTTCAAAGCCTACCGCAGAGTGACTTATTATCAGTGTTCGGATGGAAATGAACTACACAGATGTTTTGACAACAGTGGTTGGAATGTTATTCCGTTCTGGAGTTACTTCACTCGCTCTTACTGAGACACCGGTTCTAGCAAAAATGGATCTCTTCTCTTTAAAAAGAGTTCCTCCCCTCACCTCAGCTGTTAAGCCTTGGCACTGTGCAACACCTTGGACTTTAAGAGGTGCAATTAAAGAGAATTAGTGGAGAGAGATGGAGAGTAAGTGCCTAGTCTCCCACCTCAACTCTGTTTAGACCAAGGAGGATGTGTGATAGAGTATTTGTGTGTGTGTGTGTGTGTGTGTGTGTGTGTGTGTGTGTGTGTGTGTGTGTGTGTGTGTGTGTGTGTGTGTGTGTGTGTGTGTGTGTGTGTGTGTGTGTGTGTGGGTTGAGGGGGTGGGGGTCTCTAATGGGTTTTGCTGGGGCCCATTAAGACCCTTGGAAGAAAACAGCAGAGCGTGATTAGTGACTCTCTCAATGATATAATGATGGCTCTATTTAAGGGCTTGCAACCTAGGGTGTGTTTGTGTGTGTGTGTTCATCTGTGTGTGTGTGTGTGTGTTTGTGTGTTGTATGGTGTGTGTGTGTGTGTGTGTGTGTGTGTTCATCTGTGTGTGTGTTCATGTGTGTGTGTTCATGTGTGTGTGTGTTTGTGTGTTGTATGGTGTGTGTGTTCATGTGTGTGTGTGTGTTCATATGTGTGTGTGTTCATGTGTGTGTGTGTGTTCATGTGTGTGTGTGTTTGTGTGTTGTATGGTGTGTGTGTTCATGTGTGTGTGTGTTCATCTGTGTGTGTGTTCATATGTGTGTGTTGTGTGTTCATGTGTGTGTGTGTGTGTGTTCATCAAATCTAATCAAAATGTATTAGTCACAGGCGCCGAATACAACAGGTTACCTTACAGTGAAATGCTTACTTACGAGCCCCTAAACAACAATGCAGTTTTAAAAAATACAGATACGAATAAGAGATAAAAGTAACAAGTAATTAAAAAGCAGCAGTAAAATAACAATAGCGAGACTATATACAGGGGCGTACCGAGACAGAGTCAATGTGCGGGGGCACCGGTTAGTTGAGGTAGTATGTACATGTAGGTAGAGTTATTAAAGTGACTATGCACAGATGACAACAACAGAGAGTAGCAGTGGTGTAAAAGAGGCAAATAGTCTGGGTAGCCATTTCATTAGATGTTCAGGAGTCTTATGGCTTGGAGTTAGAAGCTGTTTAGAAGCCTCTTGGACCCAGACTTGGCGCTCCGGTACCGCTTGCCGTGCGGTAGCAGAGAGAACAGTCTATGACTAGGGTGGCTGGAGTCTTTGACAATTTGTAGGGCCTTCCTCTGAATAGGTTGTGTGTGTTGTATGGTGTGTGTGTGTGTGTGTGTGTGTGTGTGTGTGTGTGTGTGTGTGTGTGTGTGTGTGTGTGTGTGTGTGTGTGTGTGTGTGTGTGTAAATGCTGGGTACTGATCTATGTGGTAACGTGCTGCTGTCTCCGAGGGGAGCTGTGAACCACGACAGACATGTTGACCGCTGCGACACGCTGACGGCCTCATCTCTCTGTAGAGTTGAGTGCAACAAAAAAACAAAACAGCAGAGCCACGAGACATCCCAACCAGCAACACTCTGTCATGAAGCCCTATACCATTTAGCCATGAGATGGGCTTTTAGATTCTTCTCTTACCAAGGTCTTTCCATTTTAAATCCGTTCACATTCAGGAAGTGACTTGAAATTCCAATCCAGGGGAAACCAGCACTAGTTTTTGTTGTTGATCAATTTAACACTGTAAGGGAACAGGTATAAAATCAAATGCTATTTGTCACATGTACCGAGTACAACAGTTGTAGTAGACCTTACAGTGAAATGCTGAATACAACAGGTAGTTGACCTTATAGTGAAATTCTGAATACAACAGTTGTAGTAGACCTTACAGTGAAATGCTGAATACAACAGTTGTAGTAGACCTGACAGTGAAATGCTGAATACAACAGGTGTAGTAGACCTTACAGTGAAATGCTGAATACAACAGTTGTAGTAGACCTGACAGTGAAATGCTGAATACAACAGGTAGTTGACCTTACAGTGAAATGCTGAATACAACAGGTGTAGTAGACCTCACAGTGAAATGCTGAGTACAACAGGTAGTAGACCTTACAGTGAAATGCTGAATACAACAGGTGTAGTAGACCTTACAGTGAAATGCTGAATACAACAGGTGTAGTAGACCTCACAGTGAAATGCTGAATACAACAGGTGTAGTAGACCTGACAGTGAAATGATGAATACAACAGGTGTAGTAGACCTGACAGTGAAATGATGAATACAACAGGTGTAGTAGACCTTACAGTGAAATGCTGAATACAACAGGTGTAGTAGACCTTACAGTGAAATGCTGAATACAACAGGTGTAGTAGACCTTACAGTGAAATTATGAATACAACAGGTGTAGTAGACCTCACAGTGAAATGCTGAATACAACAGGTGTAGTAGACCTTACAGTGAAATGATGAATACAACAGGTGTAGTAGACCTTACAGTGAAATTATGAATACAACAGGTGTAGTAGACCTGAAAGTGAAATGATGAATACAACAGGTGTAGTAGACCTCACAGTGAAATGCTGAGTACAACAGGTAGTAGACCTTACAGTGAAATGCTGAATACAACAGGTGTAGTAGACCTTACAGTGAAATGCTGAATACAACAGGTGTAGTAGACCTTACAGTGAAATGCTGAATACAACAGTTGTAGTAGACCTTACAGTGAAATGCTGAATACAACAGGTGTAGTAGACCTGACAGTGAAATGATGAATACAACAGGTGTAGTAGACCTTACAGTGAAATGCTGAATACAACAGGTGTAGTAGACCTTACAGTGAAATGCTGAATACAACAGGTGTAGTAGACCTTACAGTGAAATTATGAATACAACAGGTGTAGTAGACCTCACAGTGAAATGCTGAATACAACAGGTGTAGTAGACCTTACAGTGAAATGATGAATACAACAGGTGTAGTAGACCTTACAGTGAAATGCTGAATACAACAGGTGTAGTAGACCTTACAGTGAAATGTTGAATACAACAGGTGTAGTAGACCGTACAGTGAAATGATGAATACAACAGGTGTAGTAGACCTTACAGTGAAATGCTGAATACAACAGGTGTAGTAGAACCTTACAGTGAAATGATGAATACAACAGGTGTAGTAGACCTCACAGTGAAATGCTGAATACAACAGGTGTAGTAGACCTTACAGTGAAATGCTGAATACAACAGGTGTAGTAGACCTTACAGTGAAATGCTGAATACAACAGGTGTAGTAGACTTCACAGTGATATGCTGAATCAACAGGTGTAGTAGACCTTACAGTGAAATGCTGAATACAACAGGTGTAGTAGACTTCACAGTGATATGCTGAATCAACAGGTGTAGTAGACCTTACAGTGAAATGCTGAATACAACAGATGTAGTAGACCTTACAGTGAAATGATGAATACAACAGGTGTAGTAGACCTTACAGTGAAATGCTGAATACAACAGGTGTAGTTGACCTTACAGTGAAATGCTGAATACAACAGGTGTAGTAGACCTTACATTGAAATGCTGAATACAACAGGTGTAGTAGACCTTACAGTGAAATGCTGAATACAACAGGTGTAGTAGACCTTACAGTGAAATGCTGAATACAACAGGTGTAGTAGACCTTACATTGAAATGCTTACTTACAAGCCCTTAACCAACAATGCAGTTTTAAGAAAATACCTAAAAAAAGAAGAAGTAAGAGATAAGAATAACAAATAATTAAACAGCAGCATTAAATAACAATAGCAGGGCTATATACAGGGGGTACCGGTACAGAGTCAATGTGCAGGGGACACCGGTGTCGAGGTAATTCAGGTAATATGTACATGTAGGTAGAGTTGTTAAAGTGACTATGCATAGATAATAACAGAGAGTAGCAGCAGCGTAGAAGAGGGTGGGGGTGGGGGGGTACTGGGCCATTCGCACTACCCTCTGTAGTGCCTTGCGGTCGGAGGCTGAGCAGTTGCCATACCAGGGAGTGATGCAACCCGTAAGGATGCTCTCGATGGTGCAGCTGTAAAACCTTTTGAGGATCTGAGGACCCATGCCAAATCTTTTCAGTCTCCTGAAGGGGAATAGGTTTTGTCGTGCCCTCTTCACGACTGTCTTGGTGTGCTTGGACCATGTTAGTTTGTTGGTGATGTGGACACCAAGGAACTTGAAGCTCTCAACCTGCTCCACTACAGCCCCGTCGATGAGAATGGGGGCGTGCTCGGTCCTCTTTTTCCTGTAGCCCACAGTCATCTCCTTTGTCTTGATCACGTTGAGGGAGAGGTTGTTGTCATTGCACCACACGGTCAGGTCTCTGTCCTCCTCCTTATAGGCTGTCTCGTCGTTGAGGGAGAGGTTGTTGTCCTGGCACCACACGGTCAGGTCTCTGTCCTCCTCCTTATAGGCTGTCTCGTCGTTGTCGGTGATCAGTCAGCAGACTGAACGATGGTGTTGGAGTCGTGCCTGACAATGCAGTCATAAGTGAACAGGGAGTATAGGAGGGGACTGGGCACGTACAATGAATAGCATTCTCACATAGGTATTCCTTTTGTCCAGATTGGAAAGGGCAGTGTGGAGTATGATAGATATTGCATCATCTGTGGATCTGTTGGTGCGGTATGCAAATTGGAGTGGGTCTAGGGTTTCTGGGATAATGGTGTTATGTGAGCCGTGACCAACCTTTCAAAGCATTTCATGGCTACAGACGTGAGTGCTACGGGTCGGTAGTCATTTAGGCAGGTTACCTTAGTGTTCTTGGGCACAGGGACTATGGTGGTCTGCTTGAAACATGTTGGTATTACAGACTCAGACAGGGAGAGGTTGAAAATGTCAGTGAAGACACTTTCCAGTTGATCTGCGCATGCTTAGACTACATGTCCTGGTAATCCGTCTGGCCCTGCGGCCTTGTGAATGTTGACCTGTTTAAAGGTCTTACACACATCGGCTGCAGAGAGCGTGATCACACAGTTGTCCTGAACAACTGATGCTCTCATGCATGTTTCAGTGTTACTTGCCTCAAAGCGAGCATAGAGGCTATAGCTGTTTTCTTGTACATAACCCAACTAAAAGTGCTGCCAGATCATTGTAGGGTGGGGTCAGGGCCCATTATACCCTGCAAGGCACCCTGGGTAAAGCCCCTGGGGAAAGCCCCTGCAAAAGTGCCTACAAGGAGGTAGAAAGGGGGAAAGTCCCAGAGAGAACTACTGCAGTGCACTCCAATCAGCCCAGTACAGATCACTGGGGTGGCGTTGGAGGGCACAGAGGAGAGACTTGTTTCCGGTTCCTCTTCGACCAGGGGGAACATGGTGTGTCGCTGTATAATTTATCAGGACGTTTCAGCCAGAGTACTGGTATGTAGGAGCAGCCCCGCAGCCCCCATGCAGGCTATTAGGCCCCCCGCGTCCCCAACAGAGAGAGGCTCAGATAAGAGAAATGGAAAAACGAAGAGGAGGAGAAAGACATCTCTCCATCCACAGACTTCCTTCTCTTACTCCTCTGCTATCTTCTCCTTCGGTTGATTAGCCTCGAGGCTCAAGAGGCCTTGTTATCAACTTGGAGACGATAGAAGTTCATTGGCCACGATGTTGGAGTGATGGGGGGGAGGGGGGCGTCCTGGTGGATAGAATGGGGGGTTCCAGTCCTCAATGACCACAGGGTCTACTGTTTTTTTCTTTCGATCGTAACATTTTGATATGGGACTAATTCAGACCTGATCAAGTTTCAAGTTTTATTAGACTTATGTACAGGATACACATGGTATACAGTGTCCAACTAAATGCTTAATTGCAGGTTCCATCTGGACAATTCAACCAATAAGAAATAAGGAAAGATAAGAAAAGAAACATAAAGTAAATGGCTCAGTAGAATAGAATGAACCTTTTAGCATGTGCCACTAATTCAGACCTGATTCCGACCTGGTTAGGAAGTTGTTGAGTGTTCTGACCTGGTTAGGAAGTCGTTGGGTGTTCCGACCTGGTTAGGAAGTCGTTGGGTGATCCGACCTGGTTAGGAAGTCGTTGGGTGTTCTGACCTGGTTAGGAAGTCGCTGGGTGTTCCAACCTGGTTAGGAACCCGTTGGGTGTTCCGACCTGGTTAGGAACCTGTTGGGTGTTCCGACCTGGTTAGGAACCCGTTGGGTGTTCTGACCTGGTTATGAAGTCGTTGTGTGTTCCGACCTGGTTATGAAGTCGTTGGGTGTTCCGATCTGGTTAGGAAGTCGTTGTGTGTTCCAATCTGGTTAGGAAGTCGTTGGGTGTTCCGACCTGGTTAGGAAGTCGTTGGGTGTTCTGACCTGGTTAGGAAGTCGTTGGGTGTTCCGACCTGGTTAGGAAGTCGTTGGGTGTTCTGACCTGGTTAGGAAGTCGTTGGGTGTTCCGACCTGGTTAGGAAGTCGTTGGGTGTTCCGACCTGGTTAGGAAGTCGTTGGGTGTTCCGACCTGGTTAGGAAGTCGTTGGGTGTTCCGATCTGGTTAGGAAGTCGTTGGGTGTTCCGACCTGGTTAGGAAGTCGTTGGGTGTTCTGACCTGGTTAGGAAGTCGTTGGGTGTTCTGACCTGGTGAGGAAGTCGTTGGGTGTTCCGACCTGGTTAGGAAGTCATTGTGTGTTCCGACCTGGTTATGAAGTTGTTGTGTGTTCCGACCTGGTTATGAAGTCGTTGGCTGTTCCGATAAGGTTAGGAAGTCGTCGTGTGTTCCGATCTGGTTAGGAAGTCGTCGGGTGTTCCGACCTGGTTAGGAAGTCGTTGGGTGATCCGACCTGGTTAGGAAGTCGTTGGGTGTTCCGACCTGGTTAGGAAGTCGTTGGGTGTTCCGACCTGGTTAGGAAGTCGTTGGGTGTTCCGATCTGGTTAGGAAGTCGTTGGGTGTTCCGACCTGGTTAGGAAGTCGTTGGGTGTTCCGACCTGGTTAGGAAGTCGTTGGGTGTTCCGACCTGGTTAGGAAGTCGTTGGGTGTTCTGACCTGGTTAGGAAGTCGTTGGGTGTTCCGACCTGGTTAGGAAGTCGTTGGGTGTTCCGACCTGGTTAGGAACCCGTCGGGTGTTCCGACCTGGTTAGGAACTCGTTAGGTGGACTTGCTGTTCATTCAGTTACACTAGTTGAATATAACAGACAGTAACTCACCAATGAGAGAAGATAACAACAAAAAACACTGCGGGCCCTGAGAACTGAACACAGACAAAGTGGCTAACAAATTGAACCCTATTCCCTATATAGTGCACTACTTTAGACAAGGGCCCATCCTTCAGAGGTGTCAGTTAGTTTCGTGGATTCACGTGACATTCAATTACACTATTTGAATATGTCAGTAACTGTAGAAAGACCTATATGGAAAGCAGTCGATGAGGACCAGTTCATAAGGACCCTTTCCTACACCACATGAATGAAGCCTGCTCTTGAACCTGCTTCAGAGATGCCAGTTAGTTTGCCTCATTATTTCCTCTCACACTTGTGATTCCTCAGTGGCTTCGGAGGAGACCCTCAGAGGGCGTCAAATTAACATAAACATTCCCAGTCTAGTGGGCCCTTGTCTGTTCTGTTCTGTCTGTCTGTCTGTCTGTCTGTCTGTCTGTCTGTCTGTCTGTCTGTCTTGTCTGTCTGTCTGTCTGTCTCTGTATGTCTGTCTGTCTGTCTGGTCTTGTCTGGTCTGTCTGGTCTGGTCTGGTCTGGTCTGTCTGGTCTGGTCTGGTCTGTCTGTCTGGTCTGGTCTGGTCTGGTCTGTCTGGTCTGGTCTGGTCTGGTCTGGTCTGTCTGGTCTGTCTGTCTGTCTTGTCTGCCTGTCTGTCTGTGTTTGTTTACTGCCTTAATAATTTTAGGGACACGTCACAGCTCAGCTGGAGTGTGTGTGTGTGTGTGTGTGTGTGTGTGTGTGTGTGTGTGTGTGTGTGTGTGTGTGTGTGCGTGTGCGTGTGTGTGTGCGTGTGCGTGTGCGTGCGTGCGTGCTTTTGTGTTCAGAGTTTTACTTCCCGTTTGAACGTCTTCATGTTTTAATGATCCAACGCTCAGAGGGCCTTGGGATCTGGTGAATATTGTCCGCTGTTTAGTCTACCAATCACCATGGTGACAAAGAGTCTGGGGGTGGGGTCAGGGAACGTTCTCCTCTCCTCAGCCTTGACTGAGACATACATATACATATACATACACACACACACCACCCCCTTGACAGGGAGCTCTGGTTAATTTAAAGGCCTGCTGACGTTGAAAGGTAATTCAGGGGAACATTATCAGGCACATTCTTACACTAACACATTCATACTCAACCTGTAAGAAATGTTGAGACAATGTGGGACGTATTACAGTGAATATATAAACACGTCACGTGAGACCTTTAGACGGCGGGGTTTGTGTTGATCTCTTGCAGCAGGTCAGAGGTGATAAATAGCAGCAAAAACCTAACGGCTACAGAGTCCGGGGATGTCTTGATGAAGTTTACCTTTCTCAGTACTGCCATCTAGCGGGAAAGGATGTTGCAAGCAGCTCCAGGCATCTTCTACTAAGATATTTGGTCTCGGGATATTTCTTTGTCGGTTTCGGGAGATCGCATTCACGGTAAACGCTGATCCAATGTAGGCTGAATTTAAGCCGGTATTCAATCCAATGTGCTGTTATAGCGTAGCACACTGTACGGTTCACTCCGCGGGAGATGGCATTCACGGTGAACGCTGCGCATGTAGGCTGAAGCGTAAATTGCCTCTCAAAGTCAAGAGCAATGCGTTACTCTATAACACGTATCCTAATGTGTTTACAATAATAATAATATGTCATGTTTATAGTCCCATAGAGACACATATTTATCTAGGTGGGTTTATCTCAACGACAGGGTTCAGTAATCACAGAATGTCGAATCACAGAATGTCGATCCCAAGATCCCCCCCCCCCCCCCCACCTTCACTCTTTATCTTTGAGACCATCTCTCTCTCTCTCTCTCTCTCTCTCTCTCTCTCTCTCTCTCTCACACACACACACACACACAAACACACACACACACACACACACACACACACACACACACACACACACACACACACACACACACACACACACACAACTGCCCTGTCATTCCCTAGCCAGACAGACAGACAGTGAGTTCCAGAGAGTGTGCTTGCCCCTGTGCCCCCTGCCTTGACCCCCTCCCCTCCTCTGCCCTCCTCCATCTCTCTCAGTGTGTGACAGTGTGTGATAGTGTGTGATAGTGTGTGTATAGGATTACATCCCACTGCCCCATCTTATCCTGGGGTGTAGTGGTTATCACCCCACTGCCCCATCTTAACCCTGGGTGTAGTGGTTATCACCCCTCTGCCCCATCTTAACCATGGGTATCACCCTGCTGCCCCATCTTAACCCTGGGTGTAGTGGTTTTCACCCTGCTGCCCCATCTTAACCCTGGGTGTCACCCCACTGCTCCATCTTACCCTGGGTGTAGTGGTTATCACCCCTCTGCCCCATCTTAACCCTGGGTGCAGTGGTTATCATCCCTTGCTGCTCCATCTTAACCCTGGGTGTAGTGGTTATCACCCACTGCCCCATCTTAACCCTGGGTGTAGTGGTTATCACCCACTGCCCCATCTTAACCCCGGGTGTAGTGGTTATCACCCGGCTGCCCCATCTTAACCCTGGGTGTAGTGGTTATCACCCCTCTGCCCCATCTTAACCCTGGGTGTCACCCCACTGCCCCATCTTAACCCTGGGTGTAGTGGTTATCACCCTGCTGCCCCATCTTAACCCTGGGTGTAGTGGTTATCACCCCGCTGCCCCATCTTAACCCTGGGTGTAGTGGTTATCACCCTGCTGCTCCATCTTAACCCTGGGTGTAGTGGTTATCACCCCACTGCCCCATCTTAACCCTGGGTGTAGTGGTTATCACCCTGCTGCCCCATCTTAACCCTGGGTGTAGTGGTTATCACCCCGCTGCCCCATCTTAACCCTGGGTGTAGTGGTTATCACCCCTCTGCCCCATCTTAACCATGGGTATCACCCTGCTGCCCCATCTTAACCCTGGGTGTAGTGGTTATCACCCCGCTGCCCCATCTTAACCCTGGGTGTAGTGGTTATCACCCTGCTGCCCCATCTTAACCCTGGGTGTAGTGGTTATCACCCCTCTGCCCCATCTTAACCCTGGGTGTAGTGATTATCACCCCGCTACCCCATCTTAACCCTGGGTGTCACCCCACTGCCCCATCTTAACCCTGGGTGTCACCCCACTGCCCCATCTTAACCCTGGGTGTAGTGGTTATCATCCCGCTGCTCCATCTTAACCCTGGGTGTCACCCCGCTGCTCCATCTTAACCCTGGGTGTAGTGGTTATCACCCTGCTGCCTCATCTTAACCCTGGGTGTAGGGGTATCACCCTGCTGCTCCATCTTAACCCTGGGTGTAGTGGTTATCACCCCACTGCTCCATCTTAACCCTGGGTGTCACCCCGCTGCTCCATCTTAACCCTGGGTGTAGTGGGTATCACCCTGCTGCCCCATCTTAACCCTGGGTGTCACCCCGCTGCCCCATCTTAACCTTGCGTGTAGTGGTTATCACCCACCTTGGCTACTCCAAACTTGTTTTTTAAAGGAACGTTTCCCGAGGAAATGACTGATTGGGAGATAGGCTTGCAATATTCCGCGTTCGTAATTGGTGAAACTTAACAGAGATCCACAGAATTAATGGAATCTGTTTACATTGTATATCCTATGGAACTATGGATATGAGTTGTCATATTGGATATGAAACACTATTAATACATACACTGCACTTATTTTATACATTCAGCTGGTTTAAATGCTGTAATTCCTAAGAAGGGTATTTCAACATCGTCTCACCACTGTGGTATGATGACTTGTCCCATCTGCGTGTAGTCACATGATGTCTCTTACAGTACAGTGGGGCAAAAAAGTATTTAGTCAGCCACCGAGCCTCTTAAAGAAGAAGTTACAGGTCTGTGAGAGACAGAAATCTTTCTGTGGACTACATTCCCTATGTAGTCCACAGGGCTCTGGTCATTCCCTATGTAGCCCACAGGGCTCTGGTCATTCCCTATGTAGTCCACAGGGCTCTGGTCAAATAGCACCCGATTCCCTATATAGCCCACAGGGCTCTGGTCATTCCCTATATAGCCCACAGGGCTCTGGTCATTCCCTATGTAGCCCACGGGGCTCTGGTCATTCCCTATGTAGTCCACAGGGCTCTGGTAATTCCCTATATAGCCCACAGGGCTCTGGTCATTCCCTATGTAGCCCACAGGGCTCTGGTCATTCCCTATGTAGTCCACAGGGCTCTGGTAATTCCCTATATAGCCCACAGGGCTCTGGTCATTCCCTATGTAGCCCACAGGGCTCTGGTCATTCCCTATGTAGCCCACAGGGCTCTGGTCATTCCCTATGTAGCCCACAGGGCTCTGGTCATTCCATATGTAGCCCACTGCGCTCTGGTCATTCCCTATGTAGCCCACAGGGCTCTGGTCATTCTCTATGTAGTCCACAGGGCTCTGGTCATTCCCTATATAGCCCATTAGGGCTCTGGTCATTCCCTATGTAGCCCACAGGGCTCTGGTCATTCCCTATGTAACCCACAGGGCTCTGGTCATTCCATATGTAGCCCACAGGGCTCTGGTCATTCCCTATGTAGTCCACAGGGCTCTGGTCATTCCCTATATAGCCCATTAGGGCTCTGGTCATTCCCTATGTAGCCCATTAGGGCTCTGGTCATTCCCTATGTAGCCCACAGGGCTCTGGTCATTCCCTATGTAGCCCACAGGGCTCTGGTCATTCCCTATGTAGCCCACAGGGCTCTGGTCATTCCCTATGTAGCCCACAGGGCTCTGGTCATTCCCTATGTAGCCCACAGGGCTCTGGTCATTCCCTATGTAGCCCACAGGGCTCTGGTCATTCCCTATGTAGCCCATTAGGGCTCTGGTCATTCCCTATGTAGCCCACAGGGCTCTGGTCATTCCCTATGTAGCCCACAGGGCTCTGGTCATTCCCTATGTAGTCCACAGGGCTCTGGTCAAATAGCATCCTATTCCCTATATATCCCATTAGGGCTCTGGTCCAAAGTAGTGCACTATAAAGGGAATAGGGTGCCATTTGGGACGCAGAGGCCTCATTCAGTACGTAGCCAGCATAACGTGCCTCATCAATACAGATCAGCCCAGTCTCAGAGCAGCCCAGTCTCAGATCAGCCCAGTCTCACAACCAGGACGATTAGATTCCCTGAGAGATGGGGCTCAATGCTTTTCTTATTTCATTTTTTTATTTTTTTATTTTTTAGTAAATACTTTCTTAACACTTTTTTCCCCCCTTAAAACTGCATTGTTGGTTAAGGGCTTGTAAAGTAAGTATTTCACTGTAAGGTCTACTACACCTGTTGTATTCAGCATTTCACTGTGAGGTCTACTACACCTGTTGTAGTCAGCATTTCACTGTAAGGTCTACTACACCTGTTGTATTCAGCATTTCACTGTGAGGTCCACTACACCTGTTGTATTCAGCATTTCACTGTGAGGTCTACTACACCTGTTGTATTCAGCATTTCACTGTGAGGTCTACTACACCTGTTGTATTCAGCATTTCACTGTAAGGTCTACTACACCTGTTGTATTCAGTATTTCACTGTAAGGTTCTACTACACCTGTTGTATTCAGTATTTCACTGTAAGGTTCTACTACACCTGTTGTATTCAGTATTTCACTGTAAGGTTCTACTACACCTGTTGTATTCAGTATTTCACTGTAAGGTTCTACTACACCTGTTGTATTCAGTATTTCACTGTAAGGTTCTACTACACCTGTTGTATATGGCGCATGTGACGAATACAAATTAATTTGATTTGATCACAGGGAATGTTCCGCCCACTGGGATGGGCCAGCCGGATCCCGTGCAAAACTAGGTCTGCTTTCTCTCTCTGAGACTCACAACCCTGCTGCATTATACTGCATTATATACCGGCTGGTTTGAGCTGATTGTCTGAAAGCCGTGGTATATCAGACCGACAGTCATACCACGGGCAAAAGTACTTTTTACTGTTCTAATTACGTTGGTAATCAGTTTAGAATAGCAATAAGGCACCTCTGGGATTTGTGGTATATGGACAATATATCACAGCTAAGGGCGTAGTGCACTCAGCAGTGTTATTAGGAGAACTAGAGCCACAAAGGATAGTGGAGTACAGTGCAATACATATTAGCAGGGCTAGGCTGTGATAGTACAGTACAGTACATATTAGCAGGGCTAGGCTGTGATAGTACAGTACAGTACATATTAGCAGGGCTAGGCTGTGATAGTACAGTACATATTAGCAGGGCTAGGCTGTGATAGTACAGTACATATTAGCAGGGCTAGGCTGTGATAGTACAGTACATATTAGCAGGGCTAGGCTGTGATAGTACAGTACATATTAGCAGGGCTAGGCTGTGATAGTACAGTACAGTACATATTAGCAGGGCTAGGCTGTGATAGTACAGTACATATTAGCAGGGCTAGGCTGTGATAGTACAGTACAGTACATATTAGCAGGGCTAGGCTGTGATAGTACAGTACAGTACATATTAGCTGGGCTAGGCTGTGAAAGTACAGTACAGTACATATTAACAGGGCTAGGCTGTGATAGTACAGTACAGTGCATATTAGCAGGGCTAGGCTGTGATAGTACAGTACAGTACATATTAGCAGGGCTAGGCTGTGATAGTACAGTACAGTACATATTAGCAGGGCTAGGCTGTGATAGTACAGTACAGTACATATTAGCAGGGCTAGGCTGTGATAGTAGAGTACAGTACAGTACATATTAGCAGGGCTAGGTTATGATAGTACAGTACAATACATCTTAGCAGGGCTAGGCTGTGATAGTACAGTACAGTACATATTAGCAGGGCTAGGCTGTGATAGTACAGTACAGTACATATTAGCAGGGCTAGGCTGTGATAGTACAGTACACTACATATTAGCAGGGCTAGGCTGTGATAGTACAGTACATATTAGCAGGGCTAGGCTGTGATAGTACAGTACAGTACATATTAGCAGGGCTAGGCTGTGATAGTACAGTACAGTACATATTAGCTGGGCTAGGCTGTGAAAGTACAGTACAGTACATATTAGCAGGGCTAGGCTGTGATAGTACAGTACAGTACATATTAGCAGGGCTAGGCTGTGATAGTACAGTACAGTACATATTAGCAGGGCTAGGCTGTGATAGTAGAGTACAGTACAGTACATATTAGCAGGGCTAGGTTATGATAGTACAGTACAATACATCTTAGCAGGGCTAGGCTGTGATAGTACAGTACAGTACATATTAGCAGGGCTAGGCTGTGATAGTACAGTACAGTACATATTAGCAGGGCTAGGCTGTGATAGTACAGTACACTACATATTAGCAGGGCTAGGCTGTGATAGTACAGTACATATTAGCAGGGCTAGGCTGTGATAGTACAGTACAGTACATATTAGCAGGGCTAGGCTGTGATAGTACAGTACAGTACATATTAGCTGGGCTAGGCTGTGAAAGTACAGTACAGTACATATTAACAGGGCTAGGCTGTGATAGTACAGTACAGTGCATATTAGCAGGGCTAGGCTGTGATAGTACAGTACAGTACATATTAGCAGGGCTAGGCTGTGATAGTACAGTACAGTACATATTAGCAGGGCTAGGCTGTGATAGTACAGTACAGTACAGTACATATTAGCAGGGCTAGGCTGTGATAGTAGAGTACAGTACAGTACATATTAGCAGGGCTAGGTTATGATAGTACAGTACAATACATCTTAGCAGGGCTAGGCTGTGATAGTACAGTACAGTACATATTAGCAGGGCTAGGCTGTGATAGTACAGTACAGTACATATTAGCAGGGCTAGGCTGTGATAGTACAGTACACTACATATTAGCAGGGCTAGGCTGTGATAGTACAGTACATATTAGCAGGGCTAGGCTGTGATAGTACAGTACAGTACATATTAGCAGGGCTAGGCTGTGATAGTACAGTACAGTACATATTAGCTGGGCTAGGCTGTGAAAGTACAGTACAGTACATATTAACAGGGCTAGGCTGTGATAGTACAGTACAGTGCATATTAGCAGGGCTAGGCTGTGATAGTGCAGTACAGTACATATTAGCAGGGCTAGGCTGTGATAGTACAGTACAGTACATATTAGCAGGGCTAGGCTGTGATAGTACAGTACATATTAGCAGGGCTAGGCTGTGATAGTACAGTACATATTAGCAGGGCTAGGCTGTGAAAGTACAGTACAGTACATATTAGCAGGGCTAGGCTGAGATAGTACACAGTACAGTACATATTAGCAGGAATAGGCTGTGATAGTACAGTACAGTACAGTACAGTACAGTACATATTAGCAGGGCTAGGCTGTGAAAGTACAGTACAGTACATATTAGCAGGGCTATGCTGTGATAGTACAGTACATATTAGCAGGGCTAGGCTGTGAAAGTACAGTACAGTACATATTAGCAGGGCTAGGCTGAGATAGTACACAGTACAGTACATATTAGCAGGGCTAGGCTGTGATAGTACAGTACATATTAGCAGGGCTAGGCTGTGAAAGTACAGTACAGTACATATTAGCAGGGCTAGGCTGAGATAGTACACAGTACAGTACATATTAGCAGGGCTAGGCTGTGATAGTACACAGTACAGTACATATTAGCAGGGCTAGGCTGTGATAGTACACAGTACAGTACATATTAGCAGGGCTAGGCTGTGATAGTACAGTATAGTACATCTTAGCAGGACTAGGGACCAATAATAACACAACAAAGTTCAACAGATGATTTCCATTGTTGTCCTTTTGTTGGGGGAAGAGGGGAATGCAGCAAGGTTGGGAATTGCAGTGGCAACACACAAAGACAGACAAAAATTGTTGTTTGTTTCGTAAAATGAGCTAATTAGTACAGTTCAATTTCCTCATAAACAACTATGGACAGGTACATATCCCTTGTCTCACATACCCTTAATATATACAACAATCAATCCTTTGTCACGCCCTGGCCTTAGTATTCTGTGTTTTCGTTAGTATTTTGGTGAGGCCAGGGTGTGACATGGGGATTTATGTGGGTGGTTTTGTCTGGGGTTGTTTGTAGTTATGGGATTGTGGTTAGAGTAGTACTCTAGGTAAGTCTATGGTTGCCTAGAATGGTTCTCAATCAGAGGCAGGTGTTTATCGTTGTCTCTGATTGGGAACCATATTTAGGCAACCATATTCTTTAGGTCTCTTGTGGGTGATTGTTCCTGTCTTTGTGGCACTAGATAGGACTGTTTCGGTTTATCACGTTTCTGGTTTTGTAGATTGTTGTATTTTCATCTTTATTAAAGATGTACAAAACTAACCACGCTGCATTTTGGTCCGCCTCTCTTTCACCAGAAGAAAACCGTTACATCCCTAGTATATACAAACCAATCACAGTATGATACATAATACACACCATAGGGCAGACCATATGCTATCCCGGGGAATTTCCTTCTCAGCCACGTACTATAATCTTACGACTCACTTTTGCGCCATGCTACCATTTAGCTTCTTTTTTTTCCCCAGTGAGAACTTGAAACTACCCATTGAAGGTATACATTTCGAATTCTTAAAGATGATTAATAAAATGTTTTTCTCCATACCACTATTAAATCTAGAAGGAACAGCATCAGTTTCATCCCTTCTAGTGGAATAGTTATGGTTGTCCCGGACCCGAGTTAAAGTAGTGGCATAGGTTCCCGGGGATCATACTGTGGACAAGTTTATGAACAGGACGCCATTTAATCTGAGAGACTGTCTTCTCCACTTTGAACTATCTGAGGCTTTCAAAGTGGGAATGGTCAAGATGAGTACGTACCTTAAGTTTAAGAATAATCCTGACTAATTTGTTCTGAGATGTCTGCAATTTATTTTTTTAATGATCTTGGTGGCACTATTGTGCCAGGAAGAGCACGCAGAGTCAAAGTGGCACTGAACAAGAGCCACTGTCAATGACACCGTTGCATTCTTATCCAGCTATTTTGAGGTTCTAGAACCTAGTTCTATGGTTCTCTTTGGAGAGAACATTTTGTGCCATGCTCTCCCCCTGTCAGATGGTTATCTAGCACACATCCAAGATACCTAACAAGAGTCTTTTGCTGTGACTACTAAATCACCTACTACCACCTTAAAATCTGGAGATTTTCTCAGTGTCACTTTCTACACAAACAAGATTGGACTCTGTTTTTACAAGGTGAAGGACCATTTTTAGAGCCTTCCTCTGACATTGCCTAGTATAGAGGTCCTGGATGGCAGGAAGCTTGGCCCCAGTGATGCACTGGGCCGTACGCACTACCCTCTGTAGTGCCTTGTGGTCGGAGGACGAGCAGTTGCCATACCAGGGAGTGATGCAACCAGTCTGGATGCTCTCGATGGTGCAGCTGTAAAACCTTTTGAGGATCTGAGGACCCATGCCAAATCTTTTCAGTCTCCTGAAGGGGAATAGGTTTTGTCGTGCCCGCTTCACGACTGTCTTGGTGTGTTTGGACCATGTTAGTTTGTTGGTGATGTGGACACCAAGGAACTTGAAGCTCTCAACCTGCTCCACTGCAGCCCCGTCGATGAGAATGGGGGCATGCTCGCTCCTCTTTTTCCTGTAATCCACAATCATCTCCCTTGTCTTGATCACGTTGAGGGAGAGATTGTTGTCCTGGCACCACACGGTCAGGTCTCTGACCTTCTCCCTATAGGCTGTCTCGTTGTTGTTGGTGATCAGGCCTACAACTGTTGTGTCATTGGCAAATTTAATGATGGTGTTGTAGTCGTGCCTGGCTGTGCAGTCATGAGTGAACAGGGAGTACAGGAGGGGGCTGAGCACGCACCCCTGAGGGGGCCCTGTGTTGAGGATCAGTGTAGTAGGATGTCCCTTGGGGGCATCCGTACCTATGTAGGACATGCAAGGGTTAGGTTAATAAACAGGCTGGAGCTAGAACCTCGTGGTCGCGCGTCTTTATTTTAGATCATACTACATGGTGTTAGAAGTGGTTTTAAAATTCACATAAACGTGAAGGAGGTACCAAGTAAATCATACATTCAGGCTGTTTCAAAGCAGGGAGGGATAAAACAGCGCATATCATTATTTTGCTAGGTAACGAGCAAGCACTAAGCTACTGCTAAGCAACATGTTGCAAGAGGAAGAAGCTGGCGGGATGGTGAGGCAGAGAGAGCTGTGAAAACAGTCAAGGGACTGCTGAAAAAGAACAAGGATCCATACAGGGCTCTGTTAGCTTACAGGGTTACACCACTGTATCATGGGCCGTCGCCTGCCGAGCTCCTGATGGGCAGGAGGCTGCGTTCCCCATTGCCTGTCTCGCCGGCTCAGCTTAAACCCAGATGGCCTAACAGAAAGGCCTTCGCTGAGAGGGACAAACGTCTGAAACAAACGCAAACTGGAGACTTTAATTGGAGACACTATGCTAAGGAGAGGCCAGAGCTGAACGAAGGTCAACGCGTGTGGATTACAAACCCAAAGACACCAGCAATAGTGCTGAGGAAAGCGGATGCCCCACTCTCCTATGTGGTGGACACAGGCTCAGAAGAGGTACGAAGGAACAAAACACACCTCAGAGCTCTTCCAGATCTACCAGCCACACAGACCGAGGCCACAGAAAATGCACAAAAAGAGGGTGAAGGAGAGAGAATGCTCACAGAGCCACAAGCGCGCCCAAAAAGGGATGTGAAGCCACCAGAGTGGCTGAAAGACTATGTTACATGAAGAGAAAACATACTGTTGGGGACCATACCCAGCAAAAAGAGACTGTTAACGTTCATACTGTGTGATTTAATGCTTTCATACTGTTTCAGGATGGGAAGTAGCATGTTAGAGAATAATACTGGTTTCCAAATTGCATTTCAGTTATGCTTCAGTGGTTATGCATGTTGAGTTCTTGTTCATGGGAGAGGGGAAGATGTAGTAGGATGTCCCTTGGGGGCATCCGTACCTATGTAGGACATGCAAGGGTTAGGTTAATAAACAGGCTGGAGCTAGAACCTCGTGGTCGCGCGTCTTTATTTTAGATAAAACAGCTCCAACACCTCCAACACTGCCAACACCTCCAACACCGCCAACACCTAAAACACCTCCAACACCGCCAACACCGCCAACATCTCCAACACCGCCAACATCTCCAACACCGCCAACACCGCCAACACCTAAAACAGCTCCAACACTGCCAACACCTAAAACACCTCCAACACCGCCAACACTTAAAACACCGCCAACACTGCCAACACTTAAAACACCTCCAACACCGCCAACATCTCCAACACCGCCAACACTGCCAACACCTAAAACACCTCCAACACTGCCAACACCTAAAACATCTCCAACACCGCCAACATCTCCAACACCGCCAACACCGCCAACATCTCCAACACCGCCAACACCGCCAACACTGCCAACACCTAAAACACCTCCAACACTGCCAACACTTAAAACACCCCCAACACTACCAACACCTAAACCAGCTCCAACATCTCCAACACTGCCAACACCTAAAACACCGCCAACACCTAAAACAGCTCCAACACTGCCAACACTTAAAACACCCCCAACACTACCAACACCTAAACCAGCTCCAACATCTCCAACACTGCCAACACCTCCAACACCGCCAACACCTAATACACCTCCAACACCGCCAACACCTAAAACAGCTCCAACACCTCCAACACCTCCAACACCGCCAACACCTAAAACAGCTCCAACACTGCCAACACTTAAAACACCCCCAACACTACCAACACCTAAACCAGCTCCAACACCACCAACACCTAAAACATCTCCAACACTGCCAACACCTAAAACAGCTCCAACACTGCCAACACTTAAAACACCCCCAACACTACCAACACCTAAACCAGCTCCAACACCACCAACACCTCCAACACTGCCAACACCTAAAACAGTTCCAACACCACCAACACTGCCAACACCTAAAACAGTTCCAACACAGCCAACACCTTCAACACAGCCAACACCTCCAACACAACCAACACTGCCAACACCACCAACACGCCAACACCTAAAACAGTTCCAACACCGCCAACACCTCCAACACAGCCAACACCTCCAACACAACCAACACTGCCAACACCACCAACACCGCCAACACCTAAAACAGCTCCAACACTGCCAACACCTAAAACACCTCCAACACCGCCAACACTGCCAACACTTAAAACACCGCCAACACTGCCAACACTTAAAACACCTCCAACACCGCCAACATCTCCAACACCGCCAACACCGCCAACACTGCCAACACCTAAAACACCTCCAACACTGCCAACACCTAAAACACCTCCAACACCGCCAACATCTCCAACACCGCCAACACCGCCAACATCTCCAACACCGCCAACACCGCCAACACTGCCAACACCTAAAACACCTCCAACACTGCCAACACTTAAAACACCCCCAACACTACCAACACCTAAACCAGCTCCAACATCTCCAACACTGCCAACACCTAAAACACCGCCAACACCTAAAACAGCTCCAACACTGCCAACACTTAAAACACCCCCAACACTACCAACACCTAAACCAGCTCCAACATCTCCAACACTGCCAACACCTCCAACACCGCCAACACCTAATACACCTCCAACACCGCCAACACCTAAAACAGCTCCAACACCTCCAACACCTCCAACACCGCCAACACCTAAAACAGCTCCAACACTGCCAACACTTAAAACACCCCCAACACTACCAACACCTAAACCAGCTCCAACACCACCAACACCTAAAACATCTCCAACACTGCCAACACCTAAAACAGCTCCAACACTGCCAACACTTAAAACACCCCCAACACTACCAACACCTAAACCAGCTCCAACACCACCAACACCTCCAACACTGCCAACACCTAAAACAGTTCCAACACCACCAACACTGCCAACACCTAAAACAGTTCCAACACAGCCAACACCTTCAACACAGCCAACACCTCCAACACAACCAACACTGCCAACACCACCAACACGCCAACACCTAAAACAGTTCCAACACCGCCAACACCTCCAACACAGCCAACACCTCCAACACAACCAACACTGCCAACACCACCAACACCGCCAACACCTAAAACAGTTCCAACACCACCAACACCTCCAACACCACCAACACCTAAAACAGCTCCAACACCTCCAACACAGCCAACACCGCCAACAACTCCAACACCTCCAACACCGCCAACACAGCCAACACCTAAAATATTTCCAACACCTCCAACACCGCCAACACCGCCAACACAGCCAACACCTAAAACAGTTCCAACAACTCCAACACTGCCAACACCGCCAACAACTCCAACACCTCCAACACCGCCAACACAGCCAACACCTAAAACAGTTCCAACAACTCCAACAACTCCAACACCTCCAACACCGCCAACACCTCCAACAACTCCAACACCGCCAACACCTCCAACAACTCCAACACTGCTATGCAGATATCTGCCAACGCTCGGTCTGATTGAATCAAGGCCTTATAAAATATTCTAAACAAAGATATCTTGATTGCGTATGTCTTCGACACACCCCAAAGTTAATACTTGGTGGAAGCACCTTTGACAGCAATTACAGCTGTAAATCATTTTGAAAAAGATTCTACTAACTGTGCACACAGTTAGGGAAACATATCTCTATTTATTTTTCTAAATAAATTCCTCATCCCAAGGTTAGGTATTCAGAAGTCTTCTAACTTTTTACCTGGGTGTTGCTCCTTTCATATTTCTTGTGATCCTGATAAACTCCCCAGTCCTTGCTGGTGACAAGCATACCCATAACATGATGCTGCCACCACAATACTTGAAAATAGAGATAATACTTTTTTCTGTCACAGGTTGTGTAAATCTACAGGGGGAAAAAAATCTAATTTAATCCATTTTTAAATTACATTTTAAGGCAGTAAAATGTGAAGTCCGTGCAACAGGTGTTCAGACCTTCACTCGGAGGCAATGTATTGGCCCTGAGGTTTTCTGAGGCCCGTTTGATATTGGACTGTTCTAATAATGATTGGTTGATTGATTGATGGCTGATTTACTCTCCTGTACATAAAGTAGCTGCTCTCTTCTAGGAAAGTTCAGTACTCTCCTCATCCTCTCTTCTCATCTTATTTTAGGTTTTCAGTTTAAACTGAATATGCTTTAGGCATCACCTTGTCGATACCCTGGTACTAAAACGCAATGCTTCAAAATGTGTAGAAACGTAATTTCACTTTGGGATTTGTTAATGATGGGAATATAACTCTATATGCACATTAGCAGAGGCACAGTCCCATCCGAGCATTTAGAAAATGAACACAGCTTCACATTAAAGTCGACAGGTCATCCTAGACTCCTAGTTGGAGTTTGCGTCAGTGCGGTCAGTCACAGATTTTAAACGAGTTTCCTGGCCTTTAACGGCCTCAACAGAAGCCTAGTGTGAGTGTTCTGAGGACTGAGGTTTGAGAACAAAGAGGACTACCGCAGGTCGGCCGGGTAGTCCCCAGCCTCTCCACCAATTAACATTCCTGCTACCTTTATGACCCGAACCTAGGCCCCTCCCCTTCACTCACACCTCATAAAAGTCACAAACATCAATTCTTGTAAACCATAACTGTCATTATAATCCCATTAAAAACAACCCGCAGAACAATTTACAGTGCCTGCCAGGCTAGAGGGATCCCCTCAGTTATAAAAACCCTCTAGCAAACAGCTTGCAGAACAAATGAGGAAGTTTATTGAGAGTAATTTGCCAAAATATGACACGATAGTGACACCACTGCTACTTTGGTCCCCTGGTTCTTGTTTTGTACCTGGCTTCTCCAGGGCCCTAACCCAAATGGCTCCCTAATCCCTACATAGTGCACTACTTTTCACCAGGGCCCATAGTGTCTTACTTTTGGCCATGGCCCATAATGCACTGCTTTTCACCAGGGCCCGTAGTGTTTTACTTTTGACCATGGCCCATAATGCACTGCTTTTCACCAGGGCACATAGTGGACTACTTTATGACCATGGCCCATAATGCACTGCTTTTCACCAGGGCCTGTAGTGCACTACTTTTGACCATGGCCCATAATGCACTGCTTTTCACCAGGGCCTGTAGTGTGATATGTAGGGAATAGGGATCCATTTGCGACGCAGACCAGTATTTCCATGAAAATGAGAACAGGGCTGACAGGGTGCCTTTTACGGAAACGCCACCTGGCTCCTTCCAACATTACTATTAGCATCATTAAGACCTCAAATCCTTCTGTGATTGGTCCAACCTGTTGGCCCGGCTTGAGCTCACATTCAGGGATTTTGAGGATCGACAATAGGGTTGGGCAGTTGGAATCAAGGAACACTGGCAGGCCAGAAATATGGGTGTCTCCAGAGGAAGTGACGTAAAGCAGTGGATGTACCGTCTCATGTCCTGTTTCCTGTCCAGGCCCAACTAGTCATCAGAATGACTTAATACAAAAGGCCATTCATACAGGAATACAAAACATTTGTCCGATTTAAGCATTTCAAAATGTATAGAACGATATATACTAAGTATACAAAATATTAAGAACAGCTGCTCGTTCCATGACATAGACCGACCAGGTGAATCCAGGTGAAAGCTATGATCCCTTATTGATGTCACTTGTTAAATCCACTTCAATCAGTGTAGATGAAGGGGAGGAGACAGGTTAAAGAAGGATTTTTAAGCCTTGAGACAATTGAGACTTGGATTATGTGCAACTCAATATTAGGAAGGTATTCCTAATGTTTGGTATAGTCAGGGTACAGTAGAACTACTCTATAATGCTTCTCTTCAGATATGGCCATTTTATACAGCTAAAGCTAACACACATTCATGTTGCCATGTCCCTATTCATGTTGACATGTCCCTGTTCATGTTGCCATGTCCCTATTCATGTTGACATGTCCCTGTTCATGTTGCCATGTCCCTATTCATGTTGCCATGTCCCTATTCATGTTGACATGTCCCTGTTCATGTTGACATGTCCCTGTTCATGTTGCTATGTCCCTATTCATGTTGACATGTCCCTGTTCATGTCCCTATTCATGTTGACATGTCCCTGTTCATGTTGACATGTCCCTGTTCATGTTGCTATGTCCCTATTCATGTTGACATGTCCCTGTTCATGTCCCTATTCATGTTGCCATGTCCCTATTCATGTTGCCATGTCCCTATTCATGTTGCCATGTCCATATTCATGTTGCCATGTCCCTATTCATGTTGACATGTCCCTATTCATGTTGACATGTCCCTGTTCATGTCCCTATTCATGTTGCCATGTCCCTATTCATGTTGCCATGTTCATGTTGTCATGTCCCTATTCATGTTGACATGTCCCTGTTCATGTTGACATGTCCCTGTTCATGTTGCCATGTCCATATTCATGTTGCCATGTCCATATGTCCCTATTCATGTTGACATGTCCCTATTCATGTTGCCATGTCCCTATTCATGTTGCCATGTCCCTATTCATGTTGCCATGTCCCTATTCATGTTGCCATGTCCCTATTCATGTTGCCATGTCCCTATTCATGTTGCCATGGGCCGTAGGGCTCTGGTCAAAAGTAGTGCACTGTGTGGAATGGGGTGCCATTTGGTACGAAGCACTGAAAGTCGACTGAACGTAGGCTTGGCTGACCACTAATCTCTAAAAGTAAAGACGAATGGGATAGTTTGTGTTTATTTGAAACAAATGTATTGAGCGAGTAGAATATAAGACAATTGTAAAAATCATTCAGTGAGGATTTCTCAGGCCAAAGTTAAGAGCACATTTTAGCTGAATAGTGACACCTTGTGGTCAGTGATCGTATCTTCTTACTCAAAACAGGAAGGAAGATGGATCATTGTAATGGATTGGGGCTGAATTTTTAAGACATTCTTGCATTCTTTTTAAAAACATAAAAACAAAATTGAAGCAAAACAAAACCATAGACAAAAGGCTGCAAAATGTGTATTTTTAAATGTTTGGGTCAATTTTTTTGGCAAAAGCTTATTTTAAATTAACTAAGTATAATATTATTGCATAATGCCAAACACAATGCCGAAATAAACCCTTAAACATTTCTAACCGCTTGTAGAGTTGAAAGGACTGGACAGATGTAAGCTCCGGTAGGCAAGATGGTGTTGAGCAATAGTGATAGTGATCAAACAATTTGATTTGATTTGATTTGATTTGATTTAGTGTTTAATTCAGTCTGGAGACAGGAGGGGACATTCTTCTTCAGAGAGGGGGCAGGGATGCTGGGAAGCCACATGGAGGAACGTTGCATATGAAGCTCCCTCTTTTTGTACCAACAAGGCCTCTTCGTTTTAACTCATCCTTCACCAGATACAAGAAGTTATTGGCTACCTCAGAGACTCTGGAACGAAACATGTGACAACACATCCTTAGCTTAGGGTTAGCCACTCCTGCGTCGTCTTGGCTGTGTGTTTAGGGTCGTTGTCCTGTTGGAAGGTGAACCTTCACCTCAGTCTGAGGTCCTGAGTGCTCTGGAGCAGGTTTTCATCAAGGATCTCTATGTATTTTGCTCCATTCATCTTTCCCTCGGTCCTGACTAGTCTCCCAGTTCCTTCCGCGGAAAACATCCCCACAGCATGATGCTGCCACCACCATGCTTCACCGTAGGGATGGTGCCAAGTTACTTCCAGACGTGACACTTGGCATTCAGGCCAAAGAGTTCAAAGAGTTTCATCAGACCAGAGAATCTTGTTTCTCATGGTCACAGTCCTTTAGGTGCCTTTTGGCAAACTCCAAGCAGGCTGTCATGTGTCTTTTACTGAGGAGTGGCTTCCGTCTGGCCACTCTACCACAAAGACCTGATTGGTGGAGTGCTGTAGAGATGGTTGTCCTTCTGGAAGGTTCTTCCATCTCCACAGAGGAACTCTAGAGCTCTGTCAGAGTGACCATCGGTTTCTTGGTCACCTCCCTGACCAAGGACCTTCTTCCCTGATTGCTCAGTTTGGCCTGGCGGCCAGCTCTAGGAAGAGTCTTGGTGGTTCTAAACTTTTTCCATTGAAGAAAGATGGAGGACACTGTGTTCTTGGAGACCTTCAATGCTGCATACGTGTTTTGGTACCCTTCCCCAGATCTGTTCATCAACACAATCCTGTCTCGAGCGCTACGGACAATTCGTTCGACCTCATGGCTTGATTTTTGCTCTGACATTCACTGTCAACTGTGGGACCTATATAGACAGGTGTGTGCCTTTCCAAACCATGTCCAATCAATTGAATTTACCACAAGTGGACTCCAATCAAGTTGTACAAACATCTCAAGGATGATCAATGGAAACAGGATGCACCTGAGCTCAATTTCAAGTCTCATAGCAAAGGGTCTGAATACTTATATAAATTTTTTTTTTTTTTTGGAAAAATAATTTTTATTTTCATTTCACATTCAAATACAAATTCAGTACATAACGTTGTACATAACATGGATACTTACAAACAGTATCAACAAGTACCGTAACAATATAAGAATATCAAAACTCCTTAAAGAAAAGTGCTGTTCTGCAGAACCTTAGCAGTATTATTGGCCTATATTCAAGATTAACATGCCTCTAACAATCTCCAAAAACAATACAAACAATTCTATAAATAAAAATATATACATATGCCAAAATGCACTCTGGATAAAACTGTGTATATCAAATATCTACAAAGGCTTAGTTTACATTTCAATTGTACCTATGTAATACAATTATATATTGGTTATAAACACATTTACAATGACGGGTAAATCCCTTTCCATCTCTGTTTTACTGATGCAATGCCCCCCTTATCTATTTCAAATTGTATTCTTTTCCAAACTTCCTGTTTTATAAATTGAACCAATCCCGTCGGTGACCACTTGAGGGTGTCATTAACTGCACCACATCTGGCCTCCCAAAGTTTGGTCTTGATAAGGGACACCAGAGTCACTAATGCTAATAATTGCACCCTTTCCACATTTTTTATTTCAAGTTTGGCAACCCCTTCATAATCAATGTTTTTTAAAATCTCAAAAAATTGTTTACTTTTTCCCCAAACTGATTGAGCAAAAGAACATTCCCATAAAACATGTGGAATTGTTTCGATTGCGGGAAAAATGTATTTAATACATTTTAGAATAAGTCTGTAACGTAACAAAATGTGGAAAAAGTCAAGGGGTCTGAATGCTTTCCGAATGCCTTGTTTCATGCTAACAGAATTCATGCTGTAGTCTAACTAGTTTCCAATAGGCTATCGTAAAGACGGAAATCAAATAAAGATGGCAGCTGTGTTGTTACCCCGCTTCAGCGGACTCAATGTCACTACTCAATGTTTACAGCAGCTCTACTGTCAACACTACTCAATGTTTACAGCAGCTCTACTGTCAACACTACTCAATGTTTACAGCAGCTCTACTGTCAACACTACTCAATGTTTACAGCAGCTCTACTGTCAACACTACTCAATGTTGACAGCAGCTCTACTGTCAACACTACTCAATGTTTACAGCAGCTCTACTGTCAACACTACTCAATGTTTACAGCAGCTCTACTGTCAACACTACTCAATGTTTACAGCAGCTCTACTGTCAACACTACTCAATGTTTACAGCAGCTCTACTGTCAACACTACTCAATGTTTACAGCAGCTCTACTGTCAACACTACTCAATGTTTACAGCAGCTCTACTGTCAACACTACTCAATGTTTACAGCAGCTCTACTGTCAACACTACTCAACAGACAACAGATAGACTAGAGACAGACTACAGATAGACAACAGATAGACTACAGATAGACAACAGACAGACTACAGATAGGCAACAGATAGACAACAGACAACAGAGACTACAGATAGACAACAGATAGACTACAGATAGACCAGTTAGAGTGTTAGGCCAGTAACTGAAAGGTTGCTGGTTCAAAAACCTAATCCGACATGGTGAAAAATCTAATTTGCACCATGTGTACCTCTACTAGTTTGGCTGACGCTGGAAAACAACACATTTCACTGCACCTATCTGGTGTATCTGGTGTATCTGGTGTATCTGGTGTATCTGGTGTATGTGGTGTATCTGGTGTATCTGGTGTATGTGGTGTATGTGGTGTATCTGGTGTATGTGGTGTATCTGGTGTATCTGGTGTATCTGGGGTATCTGGTGTATCTGGTGTATCTGGTGTATCTGGTGTATCTGGGGTATGTGGTGTATCTGGTGTATCTGGTGTATCTGGTGTATCTGGTGTATGTGGTGTATCTGGTGTATCTGGTGTATCTGGTGTATGTGGTGTATCTGGTGTATGTGGTGTATCTGGTGTATGTGGTGTATCTGGTGTATCTGGTGTATCTGGTGTATCTGGTGTATGTGGTGTATCTGGTGTATGTGGTGTATGTGGTGTATGTGGTGTATCTGGTGTATGTGGTGTATCTGGTGTATCTGGTGTATCTGGTGTATCTGGGGTATCTGGTGTATCTGGTGTATCTGGTGTATGTGGTGTATGTGGTGTATCTGGTGTATGTGGTGTATGTGGTGTATCTGGTGTATCTGGTGTATCTGGTGTATGTGGGGTATCTGGTGTATCTGGTGTATGTGGTGTATCTGGTGTATCTGGTGTATGTGGTGTATGTGGTGTATCTGGTGTATGTGGTGTATGTGGTGTATCTGGTGTATCTGGTGTATCTGGTGTATCTGGGGTATCTGGTGTATCTGGTGTATCTGGTGTATCTGGTGTATCTGGTGTATCTGGGGTATCTGGTGTATCTGGTGTATCTGGTGTATCTGGTGTATGTGGTGTATCTGGTGTATCTGGTGTATCTGGTGTATGTGGTGTATGTGGTGTATGTGGTGTATCTGGTGTATGTGGTGTATCTGGTGTATGTGGTGTATCTGGTGTATGTGGTGTATCTGGTGTATGTGGTGTATCTGGTGTATCTGGTGTATCTGGTGTATCTGGGGTATCTGGTGTATCTGGTGTATCTGGTGTATCTGGTGTATGTGGTGTATCTGGTGTATCTGGGGTATCTGGTGTATCTGGTGTATCTGGTGTATGTGGGGTATCTGGTGTATGTGGTGTATCTGGTGTATCTGGTGTATGTGGTGTATGTGGTGTATCTGGTGTATGTGGTGTATGTGGTGTATCTGGTGTATCTGGTGTATCTGGTGTATCTGGGGTATCTGGTGTATCTGGTGTATCTGGTGTATCTGGTGTATGTGGTGTATCTGGTGTATCTGGTGTATCTGGTGTATGTGGTGTATCTGGTGTATCTGGTGTATGTGGTGTATGTGGTGTATGTGGTGTATGTGGTGTATCTGGTGTATGTGGTGTATCTGGTGTATCTGGTGTATGTGGTGTATCTGGTGTATGTGGTGTATGTGGTGTATCTGGTGTATCTGGTGTATGTGGTGTATCTGGTGTATCTGGTGTATGTGGTGTATCTAGTGTATGTGGTGTATGTGGTGTATCTGGTGTATGTGGTGTATCTGGTGTATGTGGTGTATCTGGTGTATCTGGTGTATGTGGTGTATCTGGTGTATCTGGTGTATGTGGTGTATGTGACAATCCCCAAAAAAGTGTATTTTTATTTTTTAAAGATCCTGCATGCTGACCAAAGTAGAGTTGTGCTAATCATACAACTTTGTTTCAAACGTTCAGTCGTATCCACGTGCTATCTCTGTAGAGACTCCCGCCTTGCCTCCAAGCTAGCGAGCTTGCCCTTCCACTGTAAATACCGGTTGGATGCATTCACATGCTTTGAACTTGTTGAGAAATGCCTCGGCTAATGGCCAACAAGCTGCATTAACCAAAGACTAAAATATCATGCTTGTAAACAGAATATAGAGTTCAAAACCATATTCATAGATAGCTTTTAATAAATTATGTTTTGTTGTTACATTAAGCTGCCGAAAATGCTGTTATCCAGGTCATTTCCTTAGTAGGTGAGGTCAGAGGTCAACATGTAGGAGAAGTCAGAGACCAGGGATTATAGACGAGTTTTCCACTAGTAATTACCAGTTGGAGGTCCATTCAAGTGGATTTTTCCCAGTTCTATGTGGTAATTCCCACTTCCCACTTGGTTACGAACACAGCATGAGTTCAGACCTGCCTCATGCAGTGTTCGTAACCAAGTAGGAAGTGGAAAGGGTGAAAAAAACTTGTGGGTTCGAAATTCATTGCAGCCTTTTAAATATGTCAATCATTGCTTCTAGCCACACCCACCAAACAGAGCAAACGTACCTAAAAGTCTGTTCAAGAACGTTAAAGAACACTCAGAGGAAACGTGTTGTTCAGTACACGTTCAATTGAACGGAATGCACCCTGCTCCATCATGACAACATGCCTACCTACCAGGGCCACATTATAGAAAGTTGCAGATAGAACTGTATGAATAGAGCGATGTCCGTTATTCTACATGCCAGAGAGGAATGCTTGTTCTACATAGGCTATTTCTAACCTGATCGTTCCAAAACGCTGTGTCCTGCTCAGTGGTGACCTGTCATTCAGGCACAGAGCCCCACCTGTTTTGAGCCCCACATTTTTAGCTAGTTGTCTATTTTGCATGTTATTTTGGCAATAATATGTGTCACATATCAGTTTGCAAACAATTAAAAAAATATATACACTACCGGTCTAAAGTTTTAGAACACCTACTCATTCCAGGAGTTTTATTTATTTTCACTATTTTCGACATTGTAGAATAATAGTGAAGATATCAAAACTATGAAATAACACATATGGAATCATGTAGTAACCAAAAAAGTGTTAAACAAATCAAAATATGTTTTATATTTGAGATTCTTCAAATAGCCTTGATGACAGCTATTGCACACTTTTGGCATTCTCTCAATCAGCTTCACTGTTTCAATCCTTGTCATATGAAGAGAAATTATAGATGAAACATATCGGTGCTCATCGGAAATTGGACATAAACGTTACACAATAAGTTGGAAATCGCAAATTCAAAGGAATCAGTGTCTAACTGCAAGCGTTGCAAAGCCGTCACTAGCCTGCTATTCAGTGGAGTCGGTGTGTGTGTTCCCAAATCTGGTTTAAAGGGTCTCTTTTCCAAACTTAAAATGATAAACATTCACCATTGGCCATGCTGTCAAACCAGCATGATTTCTGCCGTGCTCAAAACAACTGTTGACTTGGAACGGGGACATCTGACACTACAGTGAGTTCAAGACAACTGGGGAAATACGCTTTGAAAGGTCATCCAAATCAGAATTGTAAGTCGGGAATTCGGGCCTGAAGATCACTGACGTCATCATGATTCAGCATTGTTTTTTTTTCCGAGTTCCCAGTTGTCTTGAAAGCACCATAAATCCAGAGAATGCCAGACTTTGATGACAACGTTTGATGACAAAATGTGCCCACGAAGGACCACCGCGCCACCTTCCTGTTCAAGTGGGCACAGCAAGGTGAGTCCAAAATGTCTTGTATACTGCTACATAAAATATGTTCTATGCCAGGGAGATATGTATACTGTAGCTAATAAAGAAATACTAAGTGTATGTTGTGTAGTAAGATGTTAGTAGCCCATGTGCCTCACCCTAAAAATTGGTCTATTTTCCGCTCTTAATTTCACCTACTGTTCTGACTTGGTGGTGCACATGTAGCCTATAACCAGTTTTAGGTAATCTGGTTTGGTGTACCTACGGTTCTGGTTTGGTGTACAGGGAAAATACTGTAAGAATGGACAGGTTCTAAATTCTGTCGCTGCACATTTCAAAAGTGCTAAACAAATAGTTATATTGACTACGTCCATCCTAGCTCACTGATTAATGTCTTAGTCGAAATTACAGATGGCCTCTTATCTGCTTGTTGTCCCCTTATGCCATAGTTTGTACATCTCAATTGTCATTAGAAACCACATTTGTTTAAGCAAGTCAGCCATATCAGCATTAAATTAGGCTGAATTAACTGTTTCGCTGCCAGACAAGGCTTGAACTGATAGCCAGCTGTAGTGGTGGATTCACTCCATGGTGCTGAAAAGAAAGCTGATGTTTGGGGGTTTGGGGGTGGGGTTACTTACGATTTTGGGCAGGGGGATTCCAAGTAATGGCGTACGTCCTACCACACCATCTTCAGAGATAGCTGCACACATGGAGATGTTTCCCCGACGTTGTCCATGCACTTGGATGGTCACCCGTTGGCCGATGAGTTTCCGCCCACAGAATCGAGTTCGGTTCGGCTCGGTTGAAGCCCGCTTTATCAACAAAGATATACCTAGTGGTTCACTGTAGCATCAAGCACCATCTAAAAATATATTTTGGTTAGTTATTTTGACAGTATAAAAATCTATCCTGATTGCCTAGTCACTTTTACACCTACCTACATGTACCTATTACCTCAATTACCTCCTACCCCTGCATGTTGACTCGGGTGGCTCATCCATCACAAGAGATGGCTCATTCATCACAAAATCAACTGATATTGCCAACTACTTCAATGATTTTTTTCAAATAGCAAATTTCCGTAAAGTTAGTGTGGAAGAGGTGAAACAATGATTGTTGTCTATCAACAACGACAAGCCACCGGGGTCTGACAACTTGGATGGAAAATTACTGAGGATAATAGCGGACGATATTACCAATCCTATTTGCCACATCTTCAATTTTCAGGATGCAGTTTATCACAGTGCCATCCGTTTTCTTACTAAAGCACCTTATACCACCCACCACTGCGACCTGTATACTCTAGTCGGCTGGCCCTCGCTACATGTTCGTCGCCAAACCCACTGGCTCCAGGTCATCTACAAGTCCATGCTAGGTAAAACTCTGCCTTATCTCAGTTCACTGGTCACAATGGCAACACCCACCCGTAGCACGCGCTCCAGTGTATCTCACTGATCATCCCTAAAGCCAACAACTCATTTGGCCGCCTTTCCTTCCAGTTCTCTGCTGCCTGTGACTGGAACGAATTGCAAAAATCGCTGAAGTTGGAGACTTTTATCTCCCTCACCAACTTTAAACATCTGCTATCTGAGCAGCTAACCGATCGCTGCAGCTGTACATAGTCCATCGGTAAATGGCCCACCCAATTTACCCGCCTCATCCCCATACTGTTTTTATTTATTTACTTTTCTGCTCTTTTGCACACCAGTATCTCTACCTGCATATGACCATCTGATCATTTATCACTCCAGTGTTATCTGCTAAATTGTAATTATTCGCCTACCTCCTCATGCCTTTTGCACACAATGTACAGTGGGGCAAAAAAGTATTTAGTCAGCCACCAATTGTGCAAGTTCTTCCACTTAAAAAGATGAGAGAGGCCTGTAATTTTCATCATAGGTACACTTCAACTATGACAGACAAAATGAGAAAAAAAATCCAGAAGATCACATTGCAGGATTTTTAATGAATTTATTTGCAAATTATGGTGGAAAATAAGTATTAATAAGTTATTGGGATAGGGCTCTTAAGTAAGCATTTCACGGTAAAGTCTACTACACCTGTTATTTGAATTAAATTACCCCTACAGAAACATAATACTGTAGTTGCATATTTTACCACTAGGTGGTAGTAAACAGTCATTGGATAGGTTAACATCATGCTGCTCTCACTCAAGGGAAGGTTATAAAAAGGGAAGCCATGTAAACTATGTTTTTTTTTAAATGTAACCTTTATTTAACTAGGCAAGTCAGTTAAGAACAAATTCATATTTACAATGACGGCCTAACCCCGGGCCAAACCCTAACGATGCTGGGCCAATTGTGCGCCGCCCTATCGGACTCTCAATCACGGCCGGTTGTGATACAGCCTGGAATCAAACCAGGGTCTGTAGTGACACCTCTAAGCACTGAAATGCAGTGCCTTAGACTGCAGCGTCACACGGGAGACCGAATATTGGTGGTATTGACTAACGGTGGTGTGTAGACATGCAAAGGTAACAAGACTCACAAAAGAGTTAAGTTGGCAACAGACACTGTTTTGAACAACAAGCACACTCATTTAACATGCTTTTACAGTCTAAAGTAAAATTACAACACATTCATTACATTTTCTCAGCACAATTTAACAATTATTTCAAATTAATATAAATTCTTCCATAACTACATGCCACAACTTTTGAAAAAAAAAGATAAAATAAAACAATAAATAAATTAATATAATGTCAAAAGCTCAATGCATCGACACACCGTTGCTGGCAGGTGTATAAAATTGAGAACACAGCCGTGCAATCTCCATAGACAAACATTGGCAGAATGGCCCGTACTGAAGAGCTCAGTGATATTCAACGTGGCATCGACATAGGATGGCATCGACACCTTTCCAACAAGTCAGTTCATCAAATTTCTGCCCTGCTACAGCTGCCTCAACTGTAAGTGCTGTTATTGTAAAGTGGAAACGTCTAAGAGCAACAACGGCTCAGCCGTGAAGTGGTAGGCCACACAAGCTCACGGAACGGGACCGCCGAGTGCTGAAGCGCGTAAAAATCGTCTGTCCCCGGTTGCAACACTCACTACCGAGTTCCAAACTGCCTCTGGAAGCAACGTCACCACAAGAACTGTTTCGTTGGTAGTTTCATGAAATGGGTTTCCGTGCTCAAGCAGCCGGCTAGAGTGGTGTAAAGCTCGCCACCGTTGGACTCTGGAGCAGTGGAAAAGGGTTCTCTGGAGTGGTGAATCACGATTCACCATCTGGCAGTCCGACGGATGCCAGGAGAACGCTACCTGCCTGAATGCATGCCTAGTGCCAA
>NW_027259287.1:0-35420 GCF_045791955.1 Oncorhynchus clarkii lewisi | reverse complement strand
TCAGTCACAGTGGTCAGGTATTCTGCCACTGTGTACTCTCTGTTTAGGGCCAAATAGCATTCTAGTTTACTCTGTTTTTTTGTAAATTCTTTCCAATGTGTCAAGTAATTGTCTTTTTGTTTTCTCATGATTTGGTTGCGTCTAATTGTGTTGCTGTCCTGGGGCTCTGTGGAGTGTGTTTGTGTTTGTGAACAGAGTCCCAGGACCAGCTTGCTTAGGGGGCTCTTCTCCATGTTCATCTTAATGTAGGTGATGGCTTTGTTATGGAAGGTTTGGGAATCGCTTCCTTTTAGGTGGTTGTAGAATTTAACGTCTCTTTTCTGGATTTTGATCATTAGCGGGTATCGGCCTAATTCTCTGCATGCATTATTTGGTGTTTTACGTTGTACACAGAGGATATTTTTGCAGAATTCTGCATAGAGTCTCAATTTAGTGTTTGTCACATTTGGTTAATTATTGGTGAGCAGACCCCAGACCTTTATTTGTTGTTGCCAGATCCTACTTGGTGTGTCGAATTTTATGTTCCTTTTGATGGCATAGAATCTTGCCTTGTCTCTCAGCTCGTTCACAGCTTTGTGGAAGTTACCTGTGGTGCTGATGTTTAGGCCGAGGGAAGTATACTTTTTTGAGTGCTCTAGGGCAACGATGTCTAGATGGAATTTGTATTTATGGTCCTGGCAACTGGACCTTTTTTGGAACACCATTATTTTGGTCTTACTGAGATTTGCTGTCAGGGCCCAGGTCTGACAGAATCTATGCAGAAGATCTAGGTGCATAAATTTGTATAGCAGACTCTCATGACAAATTGAGTCAAAAGCCTTTTTGAAATCAGCATGAAAAACCCTCACCTTTGTTTTGGTTTGGTTGTCAATTAGAGTGTGCAGGGTGAATACGTGGTCTGTCATATGGTCATTTGGTACAAAGACAATTTGACATTTGCTCAGTACATTGTTTTCACTGAGAAAATGAACTAGTCGGCTGTTAATGATAATGCAGAGGATTTTCCCATGGCTGCTTTTGATGCATATCCCACAGTAGTTATTGGGGTCAAATTTGTCTCCACTTTGTGGATTGGGGTGATCAGTCCTTGGTTCCAAATATTGGGGACAGTGCCAGAGCTATGGATGATGTTAAAGAGTTTAAGTATAACCAGTTGTAATTTGTGGTGTGTATATTTGATCATTTCATTGAGGATACCATCAACACCACAGGCCTTTTTGAATGGGAGGGTTTGTATTTTGTTCCTTCAATGTAATTGGAGAATCCAGTGGGTTCTGGTAGTCTTTAATAATTGTTTCTAAGATTTGTACTTGATCATGTATATGTTTTTGCTCTATGTTCTTTGTTATGGGGCCAAAATGATTGGATAAGTGGTTTGCCTATATATCTCTGTTTTGGATAGATAACTCTTTGTGTTGTTGTTTGTTTGGTGTTTTCCAATTTTCTATGGATTCTTCGATTCTACGGATTCTTCAATTCCATTGAGCTGATTTCTGAAGTGCTGTTCCTTCTTTTTCAGTAGTGCATTTCTGTATTGTTTTAGTGATTCACCGTAGTGAAGGCGTAGACTCAGGTTTTCTGGGTCTCCATGTTTTTGGTTGGACAGGTTTCTCAATTTCTTTCTTAGGTTTTTGCATTCTTCATCAAACCATTTGTCATTGTTGTTCATATTCTTCAGTTTTCTGTTTGACATTTTTAGATTTGATAGGGAAGCTGAGAGGTCAAATATAGGTTTTCTACTGCCAGGTTTTCACCTTCACGATTACAGTGGAACGTTTTGTCCAGGAAGTTGTCTAAAAGTGATTGAATGTGTTGTTGCCTAATTGTTTTTGGTATGTTTCCACACTGCTTTCCTTTCGTCTATTGCATTTCTTAATATTATTCAGTTCCTTTGGCTTTGATGCCTCATGATTGAGTATTGCGCTCTTCAAGTAGACTGGGATTTTGCTGTGATCTGATAGGTGCGTCAGTGGGCTGACTGTGAATGCTCTGAGAGACTCTGGTTTGAGGTCAGTGATAAAGTAGTCTATAGTACCACTGCCAAGGGCTGAACTGTAGGTGTACCTACCATAGGAGTCCCCTTGACCGCCCCGTAGCACTCACTTCCGTCATCATGAAGTGCTTTGAGAGACTAGTCAAGAACCATATCACCTCCACCCTACCTGACACCCTAGACCCATTCCAATTTGCTTACCGCCCCAATAGGTCCACAGACGCAATCGCAACCACACTGCACACTGTCCTAACCCATCTGGACAAGAGGAATACCTATGTGAGAATACTGTTCATCGACAACAGCTCAGCATTTAACACCATAGTACCCTCCAAACTCGTCATCAAGCTCAAGACCATGGGTCTCGACCCCGGCCTTTGCAACTGGGTACTGGACTTCCTGACGGGCCACTTTATATTATATAATGGGGGGTATATGGGGGAGGGAATGCTGTCGCCTCCAGGCAGGTGTTTGTCCCCATGTGTGCTGAGGGTGTCAGATTCTTGTCCGGTTCTGGCATTTAGGTTGGCACAGACTAGTACATGTCCCTGGGCCTGGAAATGATTGATTTCCCCTCCAGGATGGAGAAGATGTCTTCATTAAAGTGATTCTAGTGGGGGGAGGTAGGCAGCACACAGGAGGACATGTGTCTCAGTTTTTTTATTTTTTATTTAACTTTATTTAACTAGGCAAGTCAGTTAACAACACATTCTTATTTTCAATGACGGCCTAGGAACAGTGCCTTGTTCAGGGGCAGAACGACAGATTTGAGATCATTTCCTTTAGAATTTCTAGCCAGATATAAATTGTTCCTGTTTTGATTAATTTAATAGAGTGAGTTAGGTCTGCTCTATACCAAGTTAGCATAACCCATGAGTCCCTTCCCTGTTTCACACCTGGTAGTTTGGTGGACGGGGCTTACAGCTCTCTCTCTCTCTCTCTCTCTCTCTCTCTCTCTCTCTCTCTCTCTGTGGTGTGTGGCTGTGTGTCATTGTGTGTGACAATACCGTGAGCCAGGCGGTGATGTCACCCTCCATAGGAGGCAGGATCAGGACAGGAACCTCCATCCACATAACTACCCACACATCCACTTTGTCCACCCTCCTGCTCCCCTTTCTCTCTCCTGGATGCCCCAGGACTCTCCGGTTCCATGCTGCCTTCCTATTATCCCCTGTTTCTCCTCTTCTCCTCCTTTCTGTCCTGATTCCTCCTCCTCCTTTCTGCCCTGATTCTTCCTGTTTATCCTGGCCTGTAAAGCTCCCCTGAGGTTGTGAGTCGCTCTGTGTCTTAACACCACCACAACCTATTGGGATGCTGTGTTCCCTCCAACAGCCCAACATGACTCACCCACTCATCCCCGGCTGTCTCCATTAGCTGTCCAACAGCTCCAGTGTGTGTCCCGGTTGGTGAGGGCCTGAGCCTCTAATCGGCTGTTTATGAATGAACAATGTGTTTTAAACATTGGCAGCCATTTTGGTGTTTAATCAAATAGGCCCAGTGTGTAAATCAAACTGCGGGGAGGTTCTGTGGATATGTTCCCTCCTGTCTACCAACTCTGTGCATATAATGCTGTCATTAAGACATGGCCTGCGTCCCAAAAGGCACTCTGTTCCCTACATAGTGCACTACTTTTGACCAGAGCACTATGAGCCCTGCTCAGAAGTAGTGCACTATAAAGGGAATGGGTTTCCATTCAGGATGCACCTGTGAAGGAGATACGTTCACTTAGCTTGACCATAAATGGAGGGAACAGAAACATCAAGACATGGAGAGAGAGAGAGAGAGAGAGAGAGAGAGAGAGAGAGAGAGAGAGAGAGAGAGAGAGAGAGAGAGAGAGAGAGAGAGAGAGAGAGAGAGAGAGAGAGAGAGAGAGAGAGAGAGAGAGAGAGAGAGAGAGAGAGAGAGAGAGAGAGAGAGAGAGAGAGAGAGAGAGAGAGAGAGAGAGAGAGAGAGAGAGAGAGAGAGAGAGAGAGAGAGAGATGTCAGACTGGAATTCAATCAATGTTCATTAAGGCACTCAATGACTCAATCGTGTGTGTGTGTGTGTGGATCACATAGCTGCAGAGGAAGATGTGTAATCAAACATGATGAACAATCCAGGTGAGAGGACAGTGGGTGGAAACTAAGTGTTCCCCTGGGATTTCACTCTGCACATTTTCTCTAATTGTCTAAAAATATCAAATGTTTTTCAGAGAAAGAGTGTGTGAGACTGAGACAATCTGTTTTTGTTTTTGTACGCAAATATGTGTTTATATGCGTTGAGTGCGTTGGTAAATGTGTGTGTTCAGTGAGTGACAGGCCCCAGTCATGTGAAGAGGCTGGACACAGTGTTCCATGCTCCAGTGCGTCCATGCAGCCCAGCGTTAGCCCACACACAGGAACACACAACATGAACACACTCATTTAGCGGTCATTATCCTAGCATAGAACTGAATAGCCCTGCACTCAGCCCATCCTGTAGCTATCTGTTGTATACATTCCTGTGTTGTGTTTGGTCTATTCTACTGTGATGGGTTCCAGCAGACTATGTATAGCATGTCTTTCAGTGCCTTCCATTACTCTTCTCATGCAGTTAGTTCCTCTTCACTCTCTCTCTCTTCCCATGCATACCCTCCGTGTTCCCTCTTTCTTTCCCTCCTCTCCATTCTCTCTTTCCCTCCCTCCCTCCTCTCCTTTCTCTCTTTCCCTCCCTCCTCTCCTTTCTCTCTTTCCCTCCCTCCCTCTCCTTTCTCTCTTTCCCTCCCTCCTCTCCTTTCTCTCTTTCCCTCCCTCCCTCTCCTTTCTCTCTTTCCCTCCCTCCCTCTCCTTTCTCTCTTTCCCTCCCTCCTCTCCTTTCTCTCTTTCCCTCCCTCCCTCTTCCATTCTCTCTTTCCCTCCCTCCTCTCCTTTCTCTCTTTCCCTCCCTCCTCTCCTTTCTCTCTTTCCCTCCCTCCCTCTCCTTTCTCTCTTTCCCTCCCTCCCTCTCCTTTCTCTCTTTCCCTCCCTCCTCTCCTTTCTCTCTTTCCCTCCCTCCCTCTTCCATTCTCTCTTTCCCTCCCTCCTCTCCTTTCTCTCTTTCCCTCCCTCCCTCTCCTTTCTCTCTTTCCCTCCCTCCTCTCCTTTCTCTCTTTCCCTCCCTCCCTCTCCTTTCTCTCTTTCCCTCCCTCCCTCTCCTTTCTCTCTTTCCCTCCCTCCTCTCCTTTCTCTCTTTCCCTCCCTCCCTCTTCCATTCTCTCTTTCCCTCCCTCCTCTCCTTTCTCTCTTTCCCTCCCTCCCTCTCCTTTCTCTCTTTCCCTCCCTCCTCTCCTTTCTCTCTTTCCCTCCCTCCTCTCCTTTCTCTCTTTCCCTCCCTCCTCTCCTTTCTCTCTTTCCCTCCCCCCCTCTTCCATTCTCTTCTCCCTACTTATTTTCTTATACAGTGCCTTGCGAAAGTATTCGGCCCCCTTGAACTTTGCGACCTTTTGCCACATTTCAGGCTTCAAACATAAAGATATAAAACTGTATTTTTTTGTGAAGAATCAACAACAAGTGGGACACAATCATGAAGTGGACGACATTTATTGGATATTTCAAACTTTTTTAACAAATCAAAAACTGAAAAATTGGGCGTGCAAAATTATTCAGCCCCCTTAAGTTAATACTTTGTAGCGCCACCTTTTGCTGTGATTATAGCTGTAAGTCGCTTGGGGTATGTCTCTATCAGTTTTGCACATCGAGAGACTGACATTTTTTCCCATTCCTCCTTGCAAAACAGCTCGAGCTCAGTGAGGTTGGATGGAGAGCATTTGTGAACAGCAGTTTTCAGTTCTTTCCACAGATTCTCGATTGGATTCAGGTCTGGACTTTGACTTGGCCATTCTAACACCTGGATATGTTTATTTTTGAACCATTCCATTGTAGATTTTGCTTTATGTTTTGGATTATTGTCTTGTTGGAAGACAAATCTCCGTCCCAGTCTTAGGTCTTTTGCAGACTCCATCAGGTTTTCTTCCAGAATGGTCCTGTATTTGGCTCCATCCATCTTCCCATCAATTTTAACCATCTTCCCTGTCCCTGCTGAAGAAAAGCAGGCCCAAACCATGATGCTGCCACCACCATGTTTGACAGTGGGGAGGGTGTGTTCAGCTGTGTTGCTTTTACGCCAAACATAACGTTTTGCATTGTTGCCAAAAAGTTCAATTTTGGTTTCATCTGACCAGAGCACCTTCTTCCATATGTTTGGTGTGTCACCCAGGTGGCTTGTGGCAAACTTTAAACAACACTTTTTATGGATATCTTTAAGAAATGGCTTTCTTCTTGCCACTCTTCCATAAAGGCCAGATTTGTGCAATATACGACTGATTGTTGTCCTATGGACAGAGTCTCCCACCTCAGCTGTAGATCTCTGCAGTTCATCCAGAGTGATCGTGGGCCTCTTGGCTGCATCTCTGATCAGTCTTCTCCTTCTATGAGCTGAAAGTTTAGAGGGACGGCCAGGTCTTGGTAGATTTGCAGTGGTCTGATACTCCTTCCATTTCAATATTATCGCTTGCACAGTGCTCCTTGGGATGTTTAAAGCTTGGGAAATATTTTTGTATCCAAATCCGGCTTTAAACTTCTTCACAACAGTATCTCGGACCTGCCTGGTGTGTTCCTTGTTCTTCATGATGCTCTCTGCGCTTTTAACGGACCTCTGAGACTATCACAGTGCAGGTGCATTTATACGGAGACTTGATTACACACAGGTGGATTGTATTTATCATCATTAGTCATTTAGGTCAACATTGGATCATTCAGAGATCCTCACTGAACTTCTGGAGAGAGTTTGTTGCACTGAAAGTAAAGGGGCTGAATAATTTTGCACGCCCAATTTTTCAGTTTTTGATTTGTTAAAAAAGTTTGAAATATCCAATAAATGTCGTTCCACTTCATGATTGTGTCCCACTTGTTGTTGATTCTTCACAAAAAAATACAGTTTTATATCTTTATGTTTGAAGCCTGAAATGTGGCAAAAGGTCGCAAAGTTCAAGGGGGCCGAATACTTTCGCAAGGCACTGTACCTTCTCTCCCTCTTTCCCTTCCTCGTCCCTCTTTCCCTTCATTCCTCTTCTCCTTCTTATCTTGACATACCTCCCTCCCTTCCTTTCTCCCTCCTCCCTCTTTCCATTCCTCTTCCCTCCATTCCCAGCAGTGTTTCTGAGCTCTGACTAGGACAGTTTAACTAAGCTGTGTGTATACAGAGCTGGAAGTGTTGCGTCAGTCAAATGTCAACTAGAGTTATCTCCACTCTGCTCCCCGCTACTCCACACTGCTCCACTCTGCTCCACTCTTTTCCCCGCTGCTCCACTCTGCTCCACTCTTTTCCCCACTGCTCCACTCTGCTCCACTCTTTTCCACACTGCTCCGCGCTGCTCCACTCTTTTCCACGCTGCTCCACTCTGCTCCACTCTTTTCCCCACTGCTCCACTCTGCTCCACTCTTTTCCCCACTGCTCCACTCTTTTCTACTCTTTTCCCCACTGCTCCACTCTGCTCAACTCTTTTCCCTGCTGCTCCACTCTGCCCCATGCTGCTCCACTCTGCTCCCCACTGCTCCACTCTGCTCCCCGCTACTCCACACTGCTCCACTCTGCTCCACTCTTTTCCCCACTGCTCCACTCTGCTCCACTCTTTTCCCCACTGCTCCACGCTGCTCCACTCTTTTCCACGCTGCTCCACTCTGCTCCACTCTTTTCCCCACTGCTCCACTCTGCTCCACTCTTTTCCCCACTGCTCCACTCTTTTCTACTCTTTTCCCCACTGCTCCACGCTGCTCCACTCTGCTCAACTCTTTTCCCTGCTGCTACACTCTGCTCCATGCTGCTCCACTCTGCTCCCCACTGCTCCACTCTGCTCCACTCTGCTCCCCACTGCTCCAATCTGCTCCACGCTGCTCCACTCTGCTCCCCGCTGGTCCACTCTGCTTCCCGCTGGTCCACTCTTTTCTACTCTTTTCCCCGCTGCTTCACTCTTTTCCACTCTTTTCCCTGCTGCTCCACTCTTTTCCACTATTTTCCCCGCTGCTCCACTCTGCTCCACTCTTTTCCCTGCTGCTCCACGCTGCTCCACTCTGCTCCACTCTTTTCCCTGCTGCTCCACGCTGCTCCACTCTGCTCCACGCTGTTCCACTCTTTTCCCCGCTGCTCCACTCTACTCCCCGCTGCTCCACTCTGCTCCACGCTGCTTCACTCTGCTCCCCGCTGGTCCACTCTGCTCCACGCTGCTCCACTCTGCTCCACGCTGTTCCACTCTTTTCCACGCTGCTCCACTCTGCTCCACGCTGTTCCACTCTTTTCCCCGCTGCTCCACTCTACTCCCCGCTGCTCCACTCTGCTCCACGCTGCTCCACTCTGCTCCACGCTGCTCCACTCTGCTCCCCGCTGGTCCACTCTGCTCCACGCTGCTCCACTCTGCTCCACGCTGCTCCACTCTTTTCCACGCTGCTCCACTCTGCTCCACGCTGTTCCACTCTTTTCCCCGCTGCTCCACTCTACTCCCCGCTGCTCCACTCTGCTCCACGCTGCTCCACTCTGCTCCACTCTACTCCCCGCTGCTCCACTCTGCTCCACGCTGCTCCACTCTGCTCCACTCTACTCCCCGCTGCTCCACTCTGCTCCACTCTACTCCCCGCTGCTCCACTCTGCTCCACGCTGCTCCACCCTGCTCCACTCTGCTCCACTCTACTCCCCGCTGCTCCACTCTGCTCCACTCTACTCCCCGCTGCTCCACTCTACTCCCCGCTGTTCCACTTTGCTTCCCGCTGCTCCACTCTACTCCCCGCTGCTACACTTGACTTCAACTGCTTCCCAATATCCAGCAGCAGCCTCCGGGTCCACCCACAGTACTGTATATACCTTATATACTATATATACCTTATATACCTTATATACTGTATATACCTTATATACTATATATACCTTATACTATATATACCTTATATACTATATATACCTTATATACCATATATACCTTATATACTATATATACCTTATATACTATATATACTATATATACCTTATATACTATATATACCTTATATACTGTATATACCTTATATACTGTATATACCTTATATACTATATATACCTTATATACTGTATATACCTTATATACTGTATATACCTTATATACTATATACACCTTATATACTATATATACCTTATATACCATATAAACCTTATATACCTTATACTGTATATACCTTATATACTATATATACCTTATATACTGTATATACCTTATATACTATATACACCTTATATACTATATATACCTTATATACTATATATACCTTATATACCTTATACTGTGTACCTTAAATACCTCCTACTGTATATACCTTATATACTGTATACTGTATACCTTATATACACTACCTTTCAAAAGTTTGGGGTCACTTAGGAATGTTTTTGAAAAAAAGCAAACATTTTTGGCCATTAAAATAACATCAGAAATACAGTGTAGACATTGTTAATGTTGTAAATGATTATTGTAGCTGGAAATGGCTGATTTTTTTATGGAATATCTACATTATCAGCAACAGTCACTCCTGTGTTCCAATGGCACGTTGTGTTAGCTAATCCAAGTTTATCATTTTAAAAGGCTAATTGATCATTAGAAAACCCTTTTGCAATTATGTTAGCACAGCTGGAAACTGTTGTTCTGATTAAAGAAGCAATACAACTGGCCTTCTAGTTGAGTATCTGGAGGAGCAGCATTTGTGGGTTTGATTACAGGCTCAAAATGGTCTTTCTTCTGAAACTCGTCAGTCTATTCTTGTTCTGAGAAATGAAGGCTATTCTATGCGAGAAATTGCCAAGAAACTGAAGATCTCGTACAACGCTGTGTACTACTCCATTCACAGAGCAGCTCTAACCAGAAACAGACGCCTCACGAGTCCTCAACTGGCAGCTTCATTAAATAGTACCCACAAAACACCCGTCTCAACGTCAACAGCAAAGAGGCGTCTCCGGGGTGCTGGCCTTCTAGGCAGAGTTGCAAAGAAAAAGCCATATCTCAGACTGGACAATACAAATAAAATATTAAATTGGGCAAAAGAACACAGACAGTGGACAGAGGAACTCTGCCTAGAAGGCCAGCATCCCGGAGTCACCTCTTCACTGTGAGTGATGGTTGCTGATAATGGGCCTCTTTACGCCTATGTAAATATTCCATTAAAAAACTGCCGTTTCCAGATATAATAGTCATTTACAACATTAACAATGTCTACACTGTATTTCTGATCAATTTTATGTTATTTTAGTGGACAAAAAATATGATTTCCTTTCAAAAACAAGGACATTTCTAAGTGACCCCAAACTTTTGAACGGTAGTGTATATCATACTGTCTACCTTATATACCTCCTACTGTATATCCCTTATATACCATATATACCTTATACGGTGGCTTGCGAAAGTGTTCACCCCCCCTTGGCATTTTTCCTATTTTCTGGAATTAAAATCAACCTGGAATTGTATCATTTCATTTACACAACAACTATCCCTATCACTTCAAAGATGCAAATATTTTTTCTTTTGAAACAAACAAGAAATAAGACAAAAAAAAACTGAAAACTTGAGCTTGCATAACTATTCAACCCCCCCCAAAGTCAAAACTTTGTGGAGACACCTTTTGCAGCAAATACAGCTGCAAGTCTCTTGGGGTATGTCTCTATAAGCTTGGCACATCCAGCCACTGGGATATTTGCCCATTCTTCAAGGCAAAACTGCTCCACTTCCTTCAAGTTGGATGGGTTCCGCTTGTGTACAGCAATCTTTAAGTCATACCACAGATTCTCAATTGGATTGAGGTCTGGGCTTTGACTAGGCCATTCCAAGACATTTAAATGTTTCCCCTTAAACCACTCAAGTGTTGCTTTAGCTTTTGCTGTGGAAGACTGAAACAGGTTTCCCTCAATACTTTCCCTGTATTTAGCGCCATCCATCATTTCTTCAATTCTGACCAGTTTCCCAGTCCCTGCCGATGAAAAACATCCCCACAGCATGATGCTGCCACCACCATGTTTCACTGTGGGGATGGTGTCTCGGGTGATGAGAGATGTTGGCCAAAAAGCTCAATTTTAGTCTCGTCTGACCAGAGTACTTTCTTCCATACAGTGGGGCAAAAAAGTATTTAGTCAATTGTACAAGTTCTCCCACTTAAAAAGATGAGAGAGGCCTGTAATTTTCATCATAGGTACACTTCGACTATGACAGACAAAATGAGGAAAATCACATTGTAGGATTTTTTATGAATTTATTTGCAAATTATGGTGGAAAATAAGTATTTGGTCAATAACAAAAGTGTATCTCAATAATTTGTTATATACCCTTTGTTGGCAATGACAGAGGTCAAACGTTTTGTGTAAGTCTTCACAAGGTTTTCACACACTGTTGCTGGTATTTTGGCCCATTCCTCAATGCAGATCTCCTCTAGAGCAGTGATGTTTTGGGGCTGTTGCTGGGCAACACGGACTTTCAATTCCCTCCAAAGATTTTCTATGGGGTTGAGATCTGGAGACTGGCTAGGCCACTCCAGGACCTTGAAATGCTTCTTACAAAGCCACTCCTTCGTTGCCTGGGCGGTGTGTTTGGGATCATTGTCATGCTGAAAGACCCAGCCACGTTTCATCTTCAATGCCCTTGCTGATGGAAGGAGGTTTTCACTCAAAATCTCACGATACATGGCCCCATTCATTATTTCCTTTACACGGATCAGTCGTCCTGGTCCCTTTGCAGAAAAACAGCCCCAAAGCATGATGTTTCCACCCCCATGCTTCACAGTAGGTATGGTGTTCTTTGGATGCAACTCAGCATTCTTTGTCCTCCAAACACGACGAGTTGAGTTTTTACCAAAAAGTTATATTTTGGTTTCATCTGACCATATGACATTCTCCCAATCTTCTTCTGGATCATCCAAATGCTCTCTAGCAAACTTCAGACGGGCCTGGACATATACTGGCTTAGGCAGGGGGACGCGTCTGGCACTGCAGGATTTGAGTCCCTGGCGGCGTAGTGTGTTACTGATGGTAGGCTTTGTTACTTTGGTCCCAGCTCTCTGCAGGTCATTCACTTTGTCCCCCCGTGTGGTTCTGGGATTTTTGCTCACCGTTCTTGTGATCATTTTGACCCCACGGGGTGAGATCTTGCGTGGGGCCCCAGATCCAGGGAGATTTTCAGTGGTCTTGTATGTCTTCCATTTCCTAATAATTGCTCCCACAGTTTATTTCTTCAAACCAAGCTGCTTACCTATTGCAAATCCAGTCTTCCCAGCCTGGTGCAGGTCTACAATTTTGTTTCTGGTGTCCTTTGACAGCTCTTTGATCTTGGCCATAGTGGAGTTTGGAGTGTGACTGTTTGAGGTTGTGGACAGGTGTCTTTTATACTGATAACAAGTTCAAACAGGTGCCATTAATACAGGTAACGAGTGGAGGACAGAGGAGCCTCAGGTTAATGAAGAAGTTACAGGTCTGTGAGAGCCAGAAATCTTGCTTGTTTGTAGGTGACCAAATACTTATTTTCCACCATAATTTGCAAATAAATTCATTAAAAATCCTACAATGTGATTTTCTGGATTTTTTTCCCTCATTTTGTCTGTCATAGTTGAAGTGTACCTATGATGACAATTACAGGCCTCTCTCATCTTTTTAAGTGGGAGAACTTGCACAATTGTTGGCTGACTAAATACTTTTTTGCCCACATCAGTCAGTGTGCTGTCTGCTGACAGAATGCCCATTGTATAGAACAGTAGCTCCACATCAGTCAGCGTGCTGTCTGCTGACAGAATGCCCATCTTCCTCTCTGCTCTAACCTGTCCTCTCTCCCCCCCTCCCTCTCCTCCTCTCTGCTCTAACCTGTCCTCTCTCCCCCCTCCCTCTCCTCCTCTCTACTCTAACCTGTCCCTCTCCTCCTCTCTGCTCTAACCTGTCCTCTCTCCCCCTCTCCCTCTCCTCCTCTCTGCTCTAACCTGTCCCCTCTCCCTCTCTTCCTCTCTGCTCTAACCTGTCCTCTCTCCCCCTCTCCCTCTCCTCCTCTCTACTCTAACCTGTCCTCTCTCCCTCTCATACTCTCTGCTCTAACCTGTCCTCTCTCCCCCTCTCACTCTCCTCCTCTCTGCTCTAATCTGTTATCTCTCCTCCTCTCTGCTCTAACCTGTCCTCTCTCCCCCTCTCCCTCTCTTCCTCTCTGCTCTAACCTGTCCTCTCTCCCTCTCCTCCTCTCTGCTCTAACCTGTCCTCTCTCCCCCTCTCACTCTCCTCCTCTCTGCTCTAATCTGTTATCTCTCCTCCTCTCTGCTCTAACCTGTCCTCTCTCCCCCTCTCCCTCTCTTCCTCTCTACTCTATCCTGTCCTCTCTCCCCCTCTCCCGCTCCTCCTCTCTGCTCTAACCTGTCCCCTCTCCCCCTCTCCCCCTCCTCCTCTCTGCTCCAACCTGTCCTCTCTCTACCTCTCCCTCTCCTCCTCTCTGCTCTAACCTGTCCTCTCTCTTCCTCTCTGCTCTAACCTGTCCCCTCTCCCTCTCCTCCTCTCTGCTCTAGCCTGTCCTTTCTCCCCCTCTCCCTCTCCTCCTCTCTGCTCTAACCTGTCCTCTCTCCCCCTCTCCCTCTCCTCCTCTCTGCTCTAACCTGTCCTCTCTCCCCCTCTCCTCCTCTCCTCCTCTCTGCTCTAACCTGTCCTCTCTCCCCCTCTCCCTCTCCTCCTCTCTGCTCTAACCTGTCCTCTCTCCCCTCTCCCTCTCTTCCTATCTGCTCTAACCTGTCCTCTCTCCCTCTCCTCCTCTCCTCCTCTCTGCTCTAACCTGTCCTCTCTCCCCCTCTCCTCCTCTCTGCTCTAACCTGTCCCCTCTCCCTTTCTCCCTCTCCTCCTCTCTGCTCTAACCTGTCCTCTCTCCCCCTCTCCCTCTCTCCCCCTCTCCCTCTCTTCCTATCTGCTCTAACCTGTCCTCTCTCCCTCTCCTCCTCTCCTCCTCTCTGCTCTAACCTGTCCTCTCTCCCCCTCTCCCTCTCCTCCTCTCTGCTCTAACCTGTCCTCTCTCCCTCTCCTCCTCTCTGCTCTAACCTGTCCTCTCTCCCCCTCTCCCTCTCCTCCTCTATGCTCTAACCTGTCCTCTCTCCCCCTCTCCCTCTCCTCCTCTCTGCTCTAACCTGTCCTTTCTCCCCCTCTCCCTCTCCTCCTCTCTGCTCTAACCTGTCCTCTCTCCCCCTCTCCCTCTCCTCCTCTCTGCTCTAACCTGTCCTCTCTCCCCCTCTCCTCCTCTCCTCCTCTCTGCTCTAACCTGTCCTCTCTCCCTCTCCTCCTCTCTGCTCTAACCTGTCCTCTCTCCCCCTCTCCCTCTCCTCCTCTCTGCTCTAACCTGTCCTCTCTCCCCCTCTCCCTCTCTTCCTATCTGCTCTAACCTGTCCTCTCTCCCCCTCTCCCTCTCCTCCTCTCTACTCCAACCTGTCCCCTCTCCCTCTCCTCCTCTCTGCTCTAACCTGTCCTCTCTCCCCCTCTCCCTCTCCTCCTCTCTACTCTAACCTGTCCTCTCTCCCCCTCTCCTTCTCCTCATCTCTGCTCCCTCCCCCTGTCCCCCCTCCCCCTCTCTCCACTAGAGCCCGACCAATATGTTTTTTTGGGGTCTGATACTGATTCCACATTTTTTGGGACACAGATTGGTGTTTTTCATCCTATTGATTGAATATTGGTTATCGGTGGAATTATCCTCCGATACAGATATAATGTTTAAAGGGCCAATATCAGCCGATAATATCTGTAAACCTCTTCTCTGTCCCTTCTTCTCTTCTCTCCATATTCTCTGTTCTTTGCCTCTCTCTTTATCTTCTCTAGTTTTCAGACTAGGGGGTTGGTGTCATAAAATCAGTGGAAACTGAGGTGTCTAGAGTCTCTGTCTCTCTCTGTCTGTCTCTCTGTCTTTGTCTGTCTCTGTCTGTCTCTGTCTCTCTGTCTCTCTTTCTCTGTCTCTCTCTGTCTCTGTCTCTCTTTCTCTGTCTGTCTCTCTCTCTGTCTCTCTCTCTGTCTCTCTCTGTCTGTGTCTCTGTCTCTCTGTCTCTCTTTCTCTGTCTCTCTCTGTCTGTCTCTCTCTGTCTCTCTCTCTGTCTGTCTCTCTGTCTCTCCCTGTCTCTCTCTCCCTGTCTTTCTTTCACTGTTTCTCTCTCTCTCTCTCTGTCTCTCTCTCCCTGTCTCTCTCTCTCTCTCTCCCTGTCTCTCTCTCCCTGTTTCTCTCTCCCTGTCTCTCTCCCTGTCTCTCTCGACTCTCTCCCTCTCTCTCTCTCTCTCTGTCTCTCTCTCTCTGTCTCTCTCTCTGTCTCTCTCTCTGTCTCTCTCTTTCTCTGTCTCTATGTCTCTCTCTTGTGCTGTCTCTCTCTGTCTCTCTCTCTGTCTCTCTCTTTCTCTGTCTCTCTTGCTCTCTCTCTTTCGCTGTCTCGCTCTGTCTCTCTCTCTCCGTCTCTCTCTTTCTCTCTCTCTCTCTCTCTCGCTCTCTCTCTCTCTCTCTCTCCCTGTCTCTCTCTCCCTGTCTCTCTCTCCCTGTCTCTCTCCCTGTCTCTCTCTTTCTCTCTCTCTCTCTCTCTCTCTCTCTCTCTCTCTCTGTGCCTGGCTCTTTAGCTGTGTTCTGTTGTGTAAACACCTCTCACTGTTAACACCAGATCACCACGTTAAATAGTTTTCCTGTCTTCCGTGCAGCACTCTTTTCTTTCCCTGAGAGAGGGACGAGGGAGGGAGAGGAGGAGGGGGAAGAGGTTGAGAAAGAGAGGGAAAGGAGAGAGGATCAGGAAAAGATATGCCCTCGGGGGAGCGGCCTGGTGTGTGAAGTCTAGCAATGTGTGTGCGTGTGTGTGTATGTTATATAGTGGATTTTGTGTGTGTGTGTTATATAGTGGGTTTTGTGTGTGTTTTTTGTGTGTGTGTGTTATAGTGTGTTTTGTGTGGGTTTTTTGTGTGTGTGGGTTTTGTGTGTGTGTGTGTGTGTGTGTGTGTGTGTGTGTGTGTGTGTGTGTGTGTGTGTGTGTGTGTGTGTGTGTGTGTGTGTGTGTGTGTGTGTTATATAGTGTGTTTTGTGTGTGTTTTTGTGTGTGTGTGTGTTATAGTGTGTTTTGTGTGTGGTTTTTTTGTGTGTGTGTGTGTGTGTGTGCGTGTTTTTTGTGTGTTATATAGTGGGTTTTGTTTGTGTGTGTTATATAGTGGGTTTTGTATGTGTGTGTGTGTGTTATATAGGCTTTGTATACAGTGCCTTGCGAAAGTATTCGGCCCCCTTGAACTTTGCGACCTTTTGCCACATTTCAGGCTTCAAACATAAAGATATAAAACTGTATTTTTTTGTGAAGAATCAACAACAAGTGGGACACAATCATGAAGTGGAACGACATTTATTGGATATTTCAAACTTTTTTAACAAAAACTGAAAAATTGGGCGTGCAAAATTATTCAGCCCCTTTACTTTCAGTGCAGCAAACTCTCTCCAAAAGTTCAGTGAGGATCTCTGAATGATCCAATGTTGACCTAAATGACTAATGATGATAAATACAATCCACCTGTGTGTAATCAAGTCTCGTATAAATGCACCTGCACTGTGATAGTCTCAGAGGTCCGTTAAAAGCGCAGAGAGCATCATGAAGAACAAGGAACACACCAGGCAGGTCCGAGATACTGTTGTGAAGAAGTTTAAAGCCGGATTTGGATACAAAAAGATTTCCCAAGCTTTAAAAATCCCAAGGATCACTGTGCGAGCGATAATATTGAAATGGAAGGAGTATCAGACCACTGCAAATCTACCAAGAACTGGCCGTCCCTCTAAACTTTCAGCTCATACAAGGAGAAGACTGATCAGAGATGCAGCCAAGAACCCCATGATCACTCTGGATGAACTGCAGAGATCTACAGCTGAGGTGGGAGACTCTGTCCATAGGACAGCAATCAGTCGTATATTGCACAAATCTGGCCTTTATGGAAGAGTGGCAAGAAGAAAGCCATTTCTTAAAGATATCCATAAAAAGTGTCGTTTAAAGTTTGCCACAAGCCACCTGGGAGACACACCAAACATGTGGAAGAAGGTGCTCTGGTCAGATGAAACCAAAATTGAACTTTTTGGCAACAATGCAAAACGTTATGTTTGACGTAAAAGCAACACAGCTGAACACACCATCCCCACTGTCAAACATGGTGGTGGCAGCATCATGGTTTGGGCCTGCTTTTCTTCAGCAGGGACAGGGAAGATGGTTAAAATTGATGGGAAGATGGATGGAGCCAAATACAGGACCATTCTGGAAGAAAACCTGATGGAGTCTGCAAAAGACCTGAGACTGGGACGGAGATTTGTCTTCCAACAAGACAATGATCCAACACATAAAGCAAAATCTACAATGGAATGGTTCAAAAATAAACATATCCAGGTGTTAGAATGGCCAAGTCAAAGTCCAGACCTGAATCCAATCGAGAATCTGTGGAAAGAACTGAAAACTGCTGTTCACAAATGCTCTCCATCCAACCTCACTGAGCTCGAGCTGTTTTGCAAGGAGGAATGGGAAAAAGTTTCAGTCTCTCGATGTGCAAAACTGATAGAGACATACCCCAAGCGACTTACAGCTGTAATCGCAGCAAAAGGTGGCGCTACAAAGTATTAACTTAAGGGGGCTGAATAATTTTGCACGCCCAATTTTTCAGTTTTTGATTTGTTAAAAAAGTTTGAAATATCCAATAAATGTCGTTCCACTTCATGATTGTGTCCCACTTGTTGTTGATTCTTCACAAAAAAATACAGTTTTATATCTTTATGTTTGAAGCCTGAAATGTGGCAAAAGGTCGCAAAGTTCAAGGGGGCCGAATACTTTCGCAAGGCACTGTATGTGTATGAACTTAACGCCCTGACCTTAGAGATCCTTTTATTTCTCTATTTTGGTTAGGTCAGGGTGTGACTAGGGTGGGTATTCTAGTTTTTTATGTTCTATGTTGGCCTGGTATGGTTCAGAGGCAGCTGTCTATCGTTGTCTCTGATTGGGGATCATATTTAGTTTTTCCACCTGTTGTGTGTGGGATCTTGTTTTTGTATTGTAGCGTTTTAGCCCTACAAAGCTGCACGTTGGTTTTGTTACTCTTTATTGTTTTGTTGCTGGTTCACATGAATAAACATGAGGAACACCTTCCACGCTGCACCTCGGTCCAATCCTTCCAACAACGATCCTTACAACCGATTTCACCTTAACTTACTGTACCATCAACTTACTGTATCCTGTATTCTAGGTGTGTGTGTGTGTGTGTGTTTGCATGTGTGTGTGCATGCTCCAGTATTTCACTGGCTATTGTGGCTGTCTGGCAGTTGTTAGGCCACATCTGTATATTACTTTCTCTCTCTCTTTCCCTCCCTCCCTCCCTCCCTCCCTCCCTCCCTCCCTCCCTCCCTCCCTCCCTCCCTCGGTCCCTCTTCCTCTCTCTATGACACGTCCGCTATAGACACATCAGGGAGGTAGAGGCTCAGTACTGTCAGCGCCTGATTCATCCCTCTCTTTTTTCTGGAAGTGGGGAGAAGAAGCCTGTTTTTCCTGCCCTGGGGCACCAAAGAGAGCGGGGGATGGAGAGACAGAGATACAGAGAGAGAGAGGGAGGGATGGAGAGACAGAGAGAGAGAGAGGGATGGATGGAGAGACAGAGATACAGAGAGAGAGAGGGAGGGATGGAGAGACAGAGATACAGAGAGAGAGAGGGAGGGATGGAGACACAGAGATACAGAGAGAGAGAGAGAGAGGGAGGGATGGAGAGACAGAGATACAGAGAGAGAGAGGGAGGGATGGATGGAGAGACAGAGATACAGAGAGAGAGAGGGAGGGATGGAGAGACAGAGATACAGAGAGAGAGAGGGAGGGATGGAGAGACAGAGATACAGAGAGAGAGAGGGAGGGATGGAGAGACAGAGATACAGAGAGAGAGAGGGAGGGATGGAGACACAGAGATACAGAGAGAGAGAGAGAGAGAGAGAGGGAGGGATGGAGAGACAGAGAGAGAGAGGGAGGAATGGAGAGACAGAGATACAGAGAGAAGATGGAGGGATGGAGAGACAGAGATACAGAGAGAGAGAGGGGGGGATGGAGAGACAGAGATACAGAGAGAGAGAGGATGGAGAGACAGAGAGAGAGAGATAAAACGATGTTTTTTAGAATTTATTTTAGAAAGAGAGAAGACTGGAGAAGAGCAAGAAAGTGTGAGACAGGACATTAGACAAGAGATATAAAGAAGATATTAACAAGAGAGGGAAATAAATTATAAACAGATTGAAAAAGTGCAAAACAGAAATATACAGTGTAAACTAATGGTTCCCATGCCAATAAAGCCCTTGAATTGAATTGAGATAGAGAGAGAGAGAGAGAGAGAGAGAGAGAGAGAGAGTGACAGTGAAAAGAGAGGGAGAATGAATACACCGGGTAAGACAGGACATGTTAACTTGGTGACATCATGTGTTAGTCAGATGTTGTGTCTGTCTGTTGTGGGATCCCCAGGCAGAGACAGCCCACTAAAACAACCTTGTCACGCTCTCTACTCTCTCTACTCTCTCTGCTCTCTCTACTCTCTCTGCTCTCTCTGCTCTCTCTACTCTCTCTGCTCTCTCTACTCTCTCTGGTCTCTATGTTCTCTCTACTCTCTCTGCTCTCTGCTCTCTATACTCTCTCTACTCTCTCTGCTCTCTCTACTCTCCCTGCTCTCTCTACTCTCCCTGCTCTCTCTACTCTCTCTGCTCTCTCTACTCTCTCTACTCTCTCTGGTCTCTATGTTCTCTCTACTCTCTCTACTCTCTCTGTTCTCTCTACTCTCTCTACTCCCTCTGCTCTCTCTGCTCTCTCTACTCTCTCTACTCTCTCTGCTCTCTCTACTCTCTCTACTCCCTATGTTCTCTCTACTCTCTCTGCTCTCTCTGGTCTCTATGTTCTCTCTACTCTCTCTGGTCTCTCTGTTCTCTCTGGTCTCTCTGTTCTCTACTCTCTGCTCTCTACTCTCTCTGGTCTCTATGTTCTCTCTACTCTCTCTACTCTTTCTGTTCTCTCTACTCTCTCTGTTCTCACTGTTCTCTCTACTCTCTCTGGTCTCTCTGTTCTCTCTGGTCTCTCTGTTCTCTCTACTCTTTCTGTTCTCTACTCTCTCTGTTCTCTCTACTCTCTCTACTCTTTCTGTTCTCTCTACTCTCTCTGTTCTCTCTGTTCTCTCTACTCTCTCTGGTCTCTCTGTTCTCTCTGTTCTCTCTACTCTCTCTGTTCTCTCTGTTCTCTCTACTCTTTCTGTTCTCTCTACTCTCTCTGTTCTCTCTGTTCTCTCTGTTCTCTCTACTCTCTCTACTGACCTCACTGGAACCTTTGGCCAAGAACCATGTTCTGCACACATCCTGACCAGATCACATCCTGACCAGATCACATCCTGACCAGATCACATCTTGACCAGATCACATCCTGACCAGATCACATCCTGACCAGATCACATCTTGACCATGTCACATCCTGACCAGATCACATCTTGACCATGTCACATCCTGACCATGTCACATCCTGACCAGATCACATCCTGACCAGGTCACATCCTGACCAGCAGGTCACATCCTGACCATGTAACATCCTGACCCGATCACATCCTGACCAGGTCACATCCTGACCAGGTCACATCCTGACCATGTCACCTCCTGACCAGGTCACATCCTGACCATGTAACATCCTGACCAGATCACATCCTGACCAGGTCACATCCTGACCAGGTCACATCCTGACCAGCAGGTCACATCCTGACCAGGTCACATCCTGACCAGCAGGTCACATCCTGACCATGTCACATCCTGACCATGTCACATCCTGACCAGATCACATCCTGACCAGGTCACATCCTGACCAGCAGGTCACATCCTGACCAGGTCACATCCTGACCAGGTCACATCCTGACCAGGTCACATCCTGACCAGATCACATCCTGACCAGGTCACATCCTGACCATGTCACATCGTGGCCATGTCACCTCCTGACCAGGTCACATCCTGACCATGTCACATCCTGACCATGTCACATCCTGACCAGGTCATATCCTGACCATGTAACATCCTGACCATGTAACATCCTGACCAGGTCACATCCTGACCATGTCACATCCTGACCATGTCACATCCTGACCATGTAACATCCTGACCAGATCACATCCTGACAAGATCACATCCTGACCAGCAGGTCACATCCTGACCAGGTCACATCCTGACCAGGTAACATCCTGACCAGATCACATCCTGACCAGCAGGTCACATCCTGACCATGTCACATCCTGACCAGGTCACATCCTGACCAGCAGATCACATCCTGACCATGTCACATCCTGACCAGGTCACATCCTGATCAGATCACATCCTGACCAGGTCACATCCTGACCAGCAGGTCACATCCTGACCATGTCACATCCTGACCAGGTCACATCCTGATCAGATCACATCCTGACCAGGTCACATCCTGACCATTTCACATCCTGACCAGGTCACATCCTGACCATGTCACATCCTGACCAGGTCACATCCTGACCAGGTCACATCCTGACCATGTAACATCCTGACCAGATCACATCCTGACCAGGTCACATCCTGACCAGGTCACATCCTGACCAGGTCACATCCTGACCAGATCACATCCTGACCAGGTCACATCCTGACCAGGTCACATCCTGACCATGTCACATCCTGACCAGATCACATCCTGACCAGATCACATCCTGACCAGGTCACATCCTGACCAGATCACATCCTGACCAGGTCACATCCTGACCAGATCACATCCTGACCAGGTCATCACATCCTGACCAGCAGGTCACATCCTGACCATGTCACATCCTGACCAGGTCACATCCTGACCAGGTCACATCCTGACCAGCAGGTCACATCCTGACCAGCTCACATCCTGACCATGTAACATCCTGACCAGGTCACATCCTGACCAGCAGGTCACATCCTGACCAGGTCACATGCTGACCATGTCACATCCTGACCAGATCACATCCTGACCATGTCACATCCTGACCATGTCACATCCTGACCATGTCACATCCTGACCAGGTCACATCCTGACTAGGTCACATCCTGACCAGGTCACATCTAAGCAGGAAAGTAATATGCACTAGTCACTGCATACTCCTCTGAGAAGGCTAACTGAGAAGGCTAATGGATAATGCTATGTAGACCATCTGAAGAGACTGGTCTATTTGAATGGTAATTGTGAGTGTTCCAGTAGCAGTAGTCAGAGCAGAGGAATGGGCTGTCAGGGCCTCTGCCCACATCATTATCCTCTTTGTCCTTAGGGGAATAGTCAGCCCCATGGAGAGCAGTGGGAGAGGTCGTAAATACTATTTAATCGTCCAGTCAGTGTGTGTACGTGTACATGTGTGTGTGAGTGCATGTGTATGTTTACTGTGTGTGTGTATGAGATAGAGAAAGTGGGCTTCATTAAGTGTGAGGAGTGGAGGACAGTGGGAGCTGTGGGCCTCAGCTGTCTGCTATTCAGCAGTATTGTAACCCTCCTCAGCTGTCTACTATTCAGGAACATTGTAACCCTCCTCAGCTGTCTGCTATTCAGGAACATTGTAACCCTCCTCAGCTGTCTGCTATTCAGCAGTATTGTAACCCTCCTCAGCTGTCTGCTATACAGCAGTATTGTAACCCTCCTCAACTGTCTGCTATTCAGCAGCATTGTAACCCTCCTCAGCTGTCTGCTATTCAGCAGCATTGTAACCCTCCTCAGCTGTCTGCTATTCAGCAGTATTGTAACCCTCCTCAGCTGGCTGCCTCTCCACAAGCATGTCTTCTCAATGGAATTCTCTCTCTCTCTGTGTCTATCTCTCTACCTCTCTCTCTGTCTCTCTACCTCTCTCTCTACCTCTCTCTCTACCTCTCTACCTCTCTCTCTCTGTCTCTCTACCTCTCTCTCTACCTCTCTCTACCTTTCTCTCTCTCTCTCTCCCTCTCCCTCTCTCTCCCTCCCTCTCCCTCTCCCTCCCTCTCTCTCTCTCTCTCTCTCTCTCTCTCTCTCTACCTCTCTCTCTCTCTCTCTCTCTCTACCTCTCTCTCTCTCTCTCTCTACCTCTCTCTCTCTACCTCTCTCTCTCTACCTCTCTCTCGCTACCTCTCTCTCTCTACCTCTCTCTCGCTACCGCTCTCTCTCTCTCTTTACCTCTCTCTCGCTACCGCTCTCTCTCTCTCTTTCTCTCTCTACCTCTCTCTCTCTACCTCTCTCTCTCACTCTCTCTACCTCTCTCTACCTCTCTCTCTCTACCTCTCTCTCTCGCTACCTCTCTCTCTCGCTACCTCTTTCTCTCTCTACCTCTTTCTCTCTCTACCTCTCTCTCTCGCTACCTCTCTCTACTTCTTTCTCTCTCTACCTCTTTCTCTCTCTACCTCTCTCTCTCTCTCTCTCTCTCTCTCTCTCTCTCTCTCTCTACCTCTCTCTCTCTCTGTTGGTTGTCAGGGTCCAAGGTAGTCCAGGTTGGTGGGTCCCACCCATGTAAGCCAGTTAGTTAGAAAAGCCGTCTGGCAGCATTGACTGTTGGTCTGGCTGATATAGTGGTGATTCTGCAGTGATACTATAGTTATTATCAGTGGTACAGCTCCAATGGGGAACAAAGCTGTTGGTTTCTATATCTATATGACTTTGCCCTTTGGCTCAGTTATATCACCCTGGTTTATCACCCTTGTTTGTTATGCAAGATGATGGATACCCACGTGAACCATATGAGCAGTGTGTACTGTTACTGGCAGTGCACTGAAGCAAGACAGTATTAGTGGTGTTGTGGCTTAGGGTGTGTTGATGTGTCTGTGTATGCAGAACCTCAGCCCTACATGCTCAGTCCAGACCCTCACCTCCTCTCCCCCCACTTTCTCTACTCAGGTGGTTTGTCCCTGGCTGACTGTGTGTAAATATCTCCCCTGGCCTGTCTATCTGCAGCAGATCACACAGGTCAACACACCGCCCGCATGCTCCTCAGGTGCTCCAGTCTGCCACACACACTCCCCCATCCTGTCTAACCCTCCTCTCTACCCCCCTCTCTAAAACTTCTCTCTAACCCCCCTCTCGAACCCCCTCTCTAACCCTCCTCTCTAACTCTCCTTTCTAAAACTCCTCTCTAACCCTCCTCTCTAACCTTCCTCTCTAACCCTCCTCTCTAACCCCCCTCTAAAACTCCTCTCTAACTCTCCTTTCTAAAACTCCTCTCTAACCCTCCTCTCTAACCCTCCACTCTAACCCTCCACTCTAACCCTCCACTCTAACCCTCCACTCTAACCCTCCAGTCTGCCACACACACCCCCCCCCCGTACTCTCTAACTCTCCTCTCTAACTCTCCTCTCTAACCTCCTCTCTAACTCTCCCCTCTAACCTCCTCTCTAACTCTCCTCTCTAACCTCCTCTCTAACCCTCCTCTCTAACCCTCCTCTCTAACCCCCCTCTCTAAAACTCCTCTCTAACCCTCCTCTCTAACCCCCTCTCTAAAACTCCTCTCTAACCCTCCTCTCTAACCCCCCCTCTAAAACTCCTCTCTAACCCTCCTCTCTAACCCCTCCTTTGCCATTTTTTTTCAGTATTACTTTAGTGTCCTCCTCTCTAACCCTCCTCTCTAAAACTCCTCTCTAACCCTCCTCTCTAACCCCCCCTCTAAAACTCCTCTCTAACCCTCCACTCTAACCCTCCACTCTAACCCCTCCTTTGCCATTTCAATATTACTTTAGTGTCCTCCTCTCTAACCCTCCTCTCTAACTCCCCTCTCTAACCCTCCTCTCTAACTCTCCTCTCTAACCCTCCACTTCAACCCCTGTAGGACTGCTACCACCTCTACTAGTGTTTTTAGAGGTGTGGGGTGTCTGTAGTGTTTTTAGAGGTGTGGGGTGTCTGTAGTGTTTTTAGAGGTGTGGGGTGTATGTAGTGTTTTTAGAGGTGTGGGCTGTCTGTAGTGTTTTAGAGATGTGGGGTGTCTGTAGTGTTTTTAGAGGTGTGTGGTGTCTGTAGTGTTTTTAGAGGTGTGTGGTGTCTGTAGTGTTTTTAGAGGTGTGGGGTGTCTGTAGTGTTTTTAGAGGTGTGTGGTGTCTGTAGTGTTTTTAGAGGTGTGGGGTGTCTGTAGTGTTTTTAGAGATGTGTGGTGTCTGTAGTGTTTTTAGAGGTGTGGGGTGTCTGTAGTGTTTCGAGAGGTGTGGGGTGTGTAGTGTTTTTAGAGGTGTGGGGTGTCTGTAGTGTTTTTAGGGGTGTGGGGTGTCTGTAGTGTTTTGAGAGGTGTGGGGTGTCTGTAGTGTTTTTAGGGGTGTGGGGTGTCTGTAGTGTTTTTAGAGGTGTGGGGTGTCTGTAGTGTTTTTAGAGGTGTGGGGTGTCTGTAGTGTTTTTAGAGGTGTTGGGTGTCTAGTGTTTTTAGTGTGGGGTGTCTAGTGTTTTTAGAGGTGTGGGGTGTCTGTATTGTTTTTAGAGGTGTGGGGTGTCTAGTGTTTTTAGAGGTGTGGGGTGTCTAGTGTTTTTAGAGGTGTGGAGTGTCTGTAGTGTTTTTAGAGGTGTGGGGTGTCTGTAGTGTTTTTAGAGGTGTGGGGTGTCTGTAGTGTTTTTAGAGGTGTGGGGTGTCTGTAGTGTTTTTAGAGGTGTGGGGTGTCTAGTGTTTTTAGAGGTGTGGGGTGTGTAGTGTTTTTAGAGGTGTGGGGTGTCTGTAGTGTTTTTAGAGGTGTTGGGTGTCTGTAGTGTTTTTAGAGGTGTGGGGTGTCTGTAGTGTTTTTAGAGGTGTGGGGTGTCTGTAGGAGGCGTGTTGGGAGACGGCACGGCCAGTGCCTCCGTTCGTCCTCGCCCTCCCGGGGAGAGACAGAGCACGTGCCAACAGCTTTCAAGTCATAAAAATCCCTCCTCCTCTCTGAATCACTTTGGTTTATAATGAAACCTTCCTTTATCCTCTCAGAGCCTCTCACACTGCTGCCTATTGTCCAGAACAACCTCTGTTACTGCTAAACGCTTTTCCACATGCTGCTGTGTGTGTGTAGAAATGTGTGTGGTGTGTTTGTATGCTAGTGTGTGTGTTTGTTCAGTTACTTGTGTGTGTGTGAGTATGAGCGAGTTGTTCCATCTGAGTAGCTGTGACCAGTGCTGTCCGGTAGAAAGGAGTTTCATGGCTGCTGTGTGTTAGTAGACTGTGAGTCACAGAGCAGCTTTGTACTTTTAGAATGTTGTTTTATACCACAGGTTTGTAGTGTTATGATGATGCTGTTTACCTCAGTCAACTCTCTGTCTCTCTCTGGGTGCTGCCAGCCTGGGTTGGAGGGCAGAGCAACCTCAAAGGTGCCCTCCTGGCCTGGGGGTTTCTATGCCCACCTCTGCCCTCTGCACAGCACCCCAACAGCCAGGACCTGGGATATAGTACCGACTACATACATAAGTCATGACTTTGGGAGATATCTTGTTGTGTAACCACATCAATCCACATCCAGACAGTTGTGTGTATGTTACCCAACATGCTGTGCACAAAGAGACAGTGAGACAGTGATGGCGGCCCGCGCTCCTTTAAAGCCCTCTAATGTTACTAGTCTGGTAGATGGTAATACAAACCATCCCCGTCGGCCCAGATAAGAGGCGTCTGCTGAGCAAATCAACACCAGTGACCAGGAAGAGAGGGAGCATGTGTGTGAAGGGGTGGCACCGAAATGCAGCCAAGCTGAAATAAGAACAACAAGCACTCCACTAGCCTGATTCCCTTAATGACTGGAATCCCCCATGCACTGCCTTTTATGAGTGTTTTGGCTCAATAATATACCACACACACACACACACACACACGAGTACACGCACACACACGGAAGAAAGGCACGCGCCGATATAGCACTGATGTGGCAGTGTGTGTGTGTGTGTGTGTGTGTGTGTGTGTGTGTGTGTGTGTGTGTGTGTGTGTGTGTGTGTGTGTGTGTGTGTGTGTGTGTGTGTGTGTGTGTGTGTGTGTGTGTGTGTGTGTGTGTGTGTGTGTGTGTTAAAACAAACAGAAGGGAAAGGACAGAGGAAGAGGAGAATGATGGTATGAAAAACAAAGGACAAGAGAGTTGTTTCATTACAAACAGTGTTTTTCCTTCTGCAGTCAATCAGTCCATCAGAGGATGGGGATTGGCAGTGTTCTGTCAGACTGGGAGTGTATCCTATGATGATTATCACATCATGCTGTAGACACTTATAGACATTGTCTGGGGATTTCAGTGAGATATGACAGGGCATTAGTCACCCAACTAGTCAAGTAGGACAATATGAGATTGAAATCAATGAGGAGAGTGGAATCTACTCTAGTGGAATCTACTCTAGTGGAATCTACTCTAGTGGAATCTACTCTAGAGGAATCTACTCTAGAGGAATCTAGTCTAGTGGAATCTACTCTAGTGGAATCTACTCTAGGGGAATCTACTCTAGTGGAATCTACTCTAGTGGAATCTACGCTAGTGGAATCTAGTCTAGAGGAATCTACTCTAGAGGAATCTACTCTAGAGGAATCTACTCTAGTGGAATCTAGTCTAGTGGAATCTACTCTAGAGGAATCTAGTCTAGAGGAATCTAGTCTAGAGGAATCTACTCTAGTGGAATCTAGTCTAGAGGAATCTAGTCTAGTGGAATCTACTCTAATGGAATCTAGTCTAGTGGAATCTACTCTAGAGGAATCTAGTCTAGAGGAATCTAGTCTAGAGGAATCTACTCTAGTGGAATCTACTCTAGTGGAATCTACTCTATAGGAATCTACTCTACTGGAATCTACTCTAGTGGAATTTAGTCTAGTGGAATCTCTATTTCCCCTGCAGAACCGTTCTCAGCTTGAGATCTAATGATAAATCAGAGAATGAGTTGTGTGTGTGTGTGTGTGTGTGTGTGTGTGTGTGTGTCCGTGCGTGTGTGTGTGTGTGTGTCCGTGCGTGCGTATGTGAGAGAGGCATGTATCGCTTACACACACACACCTCCCCTCCACTCTAGCTGGTGACAGGTAGATATTGTGGCTGTGATCGAGGGAGTAGTCTCATCCACTCTCTGCTCATTGATCACACTGGGGACTGGTACGAGGGCTGATAACAGGCCTTTCTGCATTGATTAAACCCTTAACACACCTTCCTGTATGAACTCATTGTACTGTGTAAACGTAATACATGAAGCCATATACCATCATCATCACGTCTTATCAGTTCCCTTGTAGTCTAGTTGATCTGCTGCTCGATGCCAGTCAGTCAACCAATGACTGATCTGAGTTAACTATCTGCTTTAACCTCCTATCACCTACTTCATGCACCATCTACATTGTTGTACACACACACACACACACTATATTGTGTATTGTCCTGGACAGGTATGTGTGATGTATGGTGTGTGTGTGTGTTGTGAAGAAAGACAGTGTGTTGTAGAATAGATGCATGTACAGCACTGCGCCCCTAGAGAGTAGAGTTGGGTGGGAGCCTGCCTAGCCCTGCAGTGAAGTCAGAGTTATGTCAGCCAGATAAGAGACTTTACCTTCAGGGGCGACTCTTCCTCTTCCTCCCCCCTACCTGTCTGTGACAGGAGCTTTGTCTCCATAGACCACCACCTATCCCTCCATTCCTCTCTGCTCTCTTCTCCCTCTATCCCTCCCTCCCCAGGTTGCAGATTAACTTCCTGGCCCCTAGTGTTTGGGCGATAGATTCTGTCTCTCTCTCTCTCTCTCTGCCTCTCTCTGTCAGAACAGGGCAGCCATTGTTGTGAGGCGCTCTGCGGCGTTCTCCCCCAAGGTTACTGGGCTACAGGGAGCTGAAAGGACACGCTAAGATCAATCACTCAATCTTAAGAAGAAAGGTGATAGATTGAGAGAGTACAGAAAAGGGGGGGGGGGTCGGAAGGAGGGTGGAAGAGGCAAAGACACAGAGATAGGAGACATAGAAAAAGAGTAGAGAGACAGACAGAGGAAGTCCGATAGAAAAGAGAGAGGGAGGGAGATGCCCGTTGGAGAGAGGGGACATGGAGAGAGACAGACATAGAGGAATGGAGGGAGGGATAGAGACTATTACACAGAGAGAGAGAGAGATATGGAGGGAGGGATAGAGACTATTACACAGAGAGAGAGAGATATGGAGGGAGGAAGCAAGGGAATTAAAGGAGGCGTTAGGGGAACATAGAGTCCCTTTGATCATGTCGTCATGGTAACATCGTGGGCATTAGGGCTCCCGAGTGTCGCAGCAGTCTAAGGCACTCCATCTCAGTGCAAGAGGTGTCACTGCAGTCCCTGGTTCGAATCCAGGTTGCATCACATCCTGGATGATTGGCCCAGTGTCGTCCTGGGTTGGCCGGGGTACAAAAACATTATTTATTTTAACCGTCTGCTCCCGGCCGAGGGGGCGGAGTCCACCTGGGCTACATTGTATTCTGACAGGTGCTGTCTCCCCTAAGCAGAACAGTAGGCCCTCAACCCATCATTGCAGACCAAAGTCCAACGTCTGGGCCCGGAACATTCATTTGGCACATTCCATTGGCTGACATCATCGTGGCTGCTCTCTGAGTCTCACACACACACAACGACCAGGTGTTACAGGTGTCACACTGGATAGGTCATGATACACACCTAGAAGGTACATGATGAAGTACTGCATGTCCCAGAGTGTTCAGCTTCCTGGTTTCCAGTGGGACTGCTGATTGAAAGAAGGTCCATCTCAATAGACTGAAGTAGCTTTGTCTCCTTGTCTCCTTTCCTTCATCTGCACTGACCTGAATAGTCAAAGGAATGACAGTTTTCCCATCCTGTCTTGTTCTGTCACATAGTATGTAGTAAGGAGACGAGGAGAGGATGCCACTTTAGACTATTGAGATACACCCCCACCAGACATCCCCCGGTCAAGGGACTGAGTCCTCGTCCTCTAGAACTCTGATCTAGGATCAGCTGTTGGAACTCCTTCATAAACAAGCCCCATGTTGTATGTGAGATGGCCACAGATTTGGGACCAGCTGTTGGCTGTGCTGTTGCAGATGTTGTTGTGACTAATCACTACTAAATGGCTTGTAGCTCTCAGGTGCACTGTGGCGTGCCGTGGAGCAGAGTGGGTGGGATGGTGTGTGTGTGTGTTGTTTTTATGTGCTTGCGTATGTATAGGTGGGATGATGGATGTATCATGTACACATACACACAAATATCTTCTTGTTTTTGATATGTTAGCAGGTTTGTGTGTGTGTGTGTGTGTGTGTGTGTGTGTGTGTGTGTGTGTGTGTGAGTCAGTGGCCAGCCAGCTGGAGATCACAGAGCCACCAGCTGGCCAAATCCACCTTCTCAACACAACTTTTATACACCATCATCAAATCATCAAATACCTAGGGAGTCATTCCACCCTCACCTCTACCACCCCCACCACCTCTACCACCTCTACCTCTACCACCACCTCCACCACCTCTACCTCTACCACCACCTCTACCTCTACCACCACCTCCACCACCTCTACCTCTACCACCACCACCTCTACCCCCACCTCCACCACCCCTACCCTCACCTCCACCACCACCTCTACCCCCACCTCCACCACCTCTACCACCACCTCCACCACCCCTACCCTCACCTCCACCTCTACCTCCACCTCCACCACCCCTACCCTCACCTCCACCACCACCTCTACCCCCACCTCTACCTCTACCCTCACCTCTACCACCTCTACCACCACCCCCACCACCCCTACCCTCACCTCCACCTCCACCACCACCTCTACCCCCACCTCTACCTCCACCTCCACCACCCCTACCCTCACCTCCACCACCACCTATACCCCCACCTCTACCTCTACCCCCACCTCTACCTCTACCCTCACCTCTACCACCTCTACCTCCACCACCCCTACCCTCACCTCCACCACCACCTCTACCCCCACCTCCACCACCTCTACCCCCACCTCTACCCCCACCTCTACCACCACCTCTACCCCCACCTCCACCACCACCTCTACCCCCACGTCCACCACCTCTACCACCACCCCCACCTCTACCTCTACCCTCACCTCTACCACCTCTACCACCACCCCCACCACCCCTACCCTCACCTCCACCTCCACCACCACCTCTACCCCCACCTCTACCTCCACCTCCACCACCCCTACCCTCACCTCCACCACCACCTATACCCCCACCTCTACCTCTACCCCCACCACCACCTCTACCCCCATCTCTACCTCCACCTCCACCACCCCTACCCTCACCTCCACCACCACCTATACCCCCACCTCTACCTCTACCCCCACCTCTACCTCTACCCTCACCTCTACCACCTCTACCACCACCTCCACCACCCCTACCCTCACCTCCACCACCACCTCTACCCCCACCTCCACCACCTCTACCCCCACCTCTACCCCCACCTCTACCACCACCTCTACCCCCACCTCCACCACCACCTCTACCCCCACCTCCACCACCTCTACCCCCACCTCTACCACCACCTCCACCACCCCTACCCTCACCTCCACCACCACCTCTACCCCCACCTCCACCACCTCTACCCTCACCTCTACCACCACCTCCACCACCCCTACCCTCACCTCCACCACCACCTCTACCCCCACCTCCACCACCTCTACCCTCACCTCTACCACCACCTCCACCACCCCTACCCTCACCTCCACCACCACCTCTACCCTCACCTCTACCCCCACCTCCACCACCCCTACCCTCACCTCCACCACCACCTCTACCCCCACCTCCACCACCTCTACCCCCACCTCTACCACCACCTCCACCACCCCTACCCTCACCTCCACCACCACCTCTACCCTCACCTCTACCCCCACCTCCACCACCCCTACCCTCACCTCCACCACCACCTCTACCCCCACCTCCACCACCTCTACCCCCACCTCTACCACCACCTCCACCACCCCTACCCTCACCTCCACCACCCCTACCCTCACCTCCACCTCCACCCCTACCCTCACCACCACCACCACCTCTACCCCCACCACCTGTGGCTCTGTATCTTTGATATCCAGCTTCTTTTATTGTTATTATATATGTATTATATATTTAATATTAGACTGATGGTGTGCAGCTGATTAAATAGATACATATGCCCGAGGGAGGGAGGCAAATACAGGGTGAGGGAAAGGGCGAGAGTAAGATTAAAAGATAGGGAGGGATGGATATTTTCCTGTCCCTGCCCATCCCACTAGCTTTTATCTACGAAATGAACCAACACCATGCATTTAAACAACCTGTTTATTGTGCTGCAGAACTAACCAACACAATGCATTTAAACGACCCATTGAGTGTGTTGCCAACCTGGACTCATGAGTGGACGTAATATAGTAAATGTAAATCTATCTATAAATGTATGTTATGTTTTATATAGCACGCATTTATTTGTGGATGTCCATCATCCATTTTGTATGATATATTACGAATTGCAATTCATAAAATATGTTACAAATTTGCAATAGGTATGATTTTTTATGAATTCCAATTTTTGGGGGCTAACGTTAGCTAGGTGTCTAGGTGGCTAACGTTAGCTGGGCTAGGGGTAAAGGTTAGGGTTAAGGTTAAGGCTTAGAAGTTAGGTTAAAGGGTTAAGGTTAGGGTTAGGGGAAAGGTTAGCTAACATGCTAAATAGTTGCAAAGTAGCTAAAAGTTATAAGTAGTCGCAAAGTTGCTAATGAACTTTTATTGAACTAGGCAAGTCAGTCAGATCTAGCAACGTTTCGGTTACTGGCCCAATCTTTGTGCTGCCCACAACCTTTGTGTTGTTAGATGTTTGTGTTATACACCTACCCATCCACTCCAACCAACCACCCTCCTTTCATTATTTGTCGTAGGCTTTTACACTCATAACCGTATACATACGGGTTGAAAATGGCAGACCTGGGCACTGATAAATGCCTACATTGGAACGCAGTGGCTGTACAGTAACATGCTAAACATGATGTCAGAGCTCTGGCTCTGTGCTTCACAGCGCTGTATGGGTTCTGACTGACATGATGTCAGAGCTCTGGCTCTGTGCTTCACAGCGCTGTATGGGTTCTGACTGACATGATGTCAGAGCTCTGGCTCTGTGCTTCACAGAGCTGTATGGGTTCTGACTGACATGATGTCAGAGCTCTGGCTCTGTTCTTCACAGCGCTGTATGGGTTCTGACTGACATGATGTCAGAGCTCTGGCTCTGTTCTTCACAGCGCTGTATGGGTTCTGACTGACATGATGTCAGAGCTCTGGCTCTGTTCTTCACAGCGCTGTATGGGTTCTGACTGACATGATGTCAGAGCTCTGGCTCTGTTCTTCACAGCGCTGTATGGGTTCTGACTGACATGATGTCAGAGCTCTGGCTCTGTGCTTCACAGCGCTGTATGGGTTCTGACTGACATGATGTCAGAGCTCTGGCTCTGTGCTTCACAGCGCTGTATGGATTCTGACTGACATGATGTCAGAGCTCTGGCTCTGTGCTTCACAGCGCTGTATGGGTTCTGACTGACATGATGTCAGAGCTCTGGCTCTGTTCTTCACAGCGCTGTATGGGTTCTGACTGACATGATGTCAGAGCTCTGGCTCTGTTCTTCACAGCGCTGTATGGGTTCTGACTGACATGATGTCAGAGCTCTGGCTCTGTTCTTCACAGCGCTGTATGGATTCTGACTGACATGATGTCAGAGCTCTGGCTCTGTTCTTCACAGCGCTGTATGGGTTCTGACTGACATGATGTCAGAGCTCTGTATGGGTTCTGACTGACATGATGTCAGAGCTCTGTATGGGTTCTGACTGACAGACATTGTGGAAATTCACCACAGCACACCCACCTGAATGCAGTCATGACTCCTTTCTGTGCGCACCAAAATGATGATCCGTTTCCCTGAATTGTGAAATCCTAACACTGTATATCGTATTTTATGACTTAGTTACTCGTGTTGGCATCAGAACCGGCTTTCAAATTATGCCCACCTGACCTAGATTGCGATTTATAATGGACCATTTTTCGATTCCATGAACAACAACAGTAATTGTGTGATGGCGGGGATGCAGGGTTGTTTTCCAAACAAAACAAGTGTCCTTGCTGTATTTCATCAAATTAACTGATATTGGTTGCATAAACACATTTAGCAGCTGTTATTGGGGGTGTAGCGAAATGCTTGTGTTCCTAGCTCCAACAGGAACTGTGTACACTTTGTAGAGGTGTGTGTCCACTTGGAGACACCAGTTAGTCCTCTCACTCAAACCCTTGTCATTTGTTTGTCTTATGTTGCACCTACTCCACATTTTCCTGGAATATTTGTATCATGTTAATGAATGTACAGTATCCAGAGTATTTTCAGATTTCATTATCAAAAAATGCATTGAAAAGTACAGTAAATGTAAAATGCTCATGAAATCAACACAACAGTGTAATGTTTGTATTCAGTCTTGTCAGGTCAACTGTTGTGTCCTCACCTTTTATCTTTTATTCATTTGACCTTTGTTTAACTAGGCATGTCAGTTAAGAACACATTCTTATTTACAATGACGGCCTACCCCGGCCAAACCCTAAACCGGCCTCCTAATGGGACTCCCAATCATTGTGATACAGCCTGGAATCGAACCAGGGTCTGTAGTGATGCCTCTAGCACTGCAGGGTCTGTAGTGATGCCTCTAGAGATGCAGTGCCTTAGACCTTAGGTCTAATCATTTTCCCATCATCTCAGAACGGTTCCCTTTTGATTGCTACCATGATTATGCATAGCATATGCTTTCCATTTCTCTTCTTTAAGAAACATGTCAATGAAGCCCTATGCATATAGGCCGATTCCCATGACTGTAAAGGGTTAAGGAACCTTCTGTCTTACATAACCATACCAAACGTAACATATCATACTACTTTTACGTTTACTATGTTACGTCTAGTCTATGATACCAGGCTGGTGCTGCAGAGTCACGCCTCAGTTTCCTCATGTGGCTCTGAACACAAACAGGTTTTTTGGTTTTGTTCAGCCACTCTTTTAGACAGTCAGTAGTTTCAGCTGCTCCTTTGATGGCGTGGTGCACAACAAGCAGAACAAGCCACAACACCCACGCAGACCTATTAGGCCTATCCCACAACAGGGCTCTCAACAGAGGGGTAGTGACTCGGTAGTGACACAGGCCAGGACAGACCACTGGGTGGAGGTGAAGGTGGGGGTGGAGGAGGACTGGGGGACCTAAACAGGACAGACCACTGGTGGGAGGTGGAGGGGGGCTGGTGGTCCTAAACAGGACAGATCACTGGGAGGTGGAGGGGGAGGAGGTGGAGGAGGGCTGGTGGTCCTAAACAGGACAGACCACTGGGAGGTGGAGGGTGAGGAGGTGGAGGAGGACTGGGGGCACTAAACAGAACAGACCACTGGGAGGTGGAGGGGGAGGAGGTGGAGGAGGGCTGGTGGTCCTAAACAGGACAGACCACTGGTGGGAGGTGGAGGGGGAGGAGGTAGAGGAGGGCTGGTGGTCCTAAACAGGACAGACCACTGGT